>NC_132809.1:24365102-24617602 GCF_048594095.1 Paramormyrops kingsleyae | reverse complement strand
TAAAACTGAAAAACCAGGGTCACTCAATCCCTGGAGCAAGTTGGGCTTAAGGGACGTGTTCAGTGGGCCAACTGTAAAACCACACTGCCAACCACGGGACTCAAACCAGCGAACTTCCGATCACAGGCAGAAAGTCCTATCCCATAGACCACCTCCACCATGAATTGTTCCGATTGCTACATTTGCTATGTATAAATCAAAATGCCGTCCAGGGTGTTCACTTGTTGGTTGAAAAGTGAGGTCCTCTCTGTTGTGAGGCTCTTCAGTCAAGGAAGAGCAGAAGAGAGACAATCTGAAAGGGGGTGAAATCCAGGCTGATCCCTGATGCCGTGATTGGGGTGGGCTTTGATGGCACAGGACGCTCCAGAAGATCACAGCTGAGGCAAGATAAATATTTATGAATCTATTAAGTTACTGGCTGTGTAGTGACCACTCAGTCTTATACATGCTACCTTACTTACTGTGAGACCTTCCTGAGTTTCAGAGAGGAGCTGAGGGTCACTCTCACACTGCTCCCGTAGGACTCATACAGACGAACCACAAGAGCCTTGTCATGGTCTTCAGCCTGCGTGACACAGACAGTGTCATTCCTGCCCTTGTCCCAGTGCTTGGAGGTCAGGATGAGTTTCGGAGATACCTGTTTTATGGTCTCCAGGATGACTGCAGGCGAGCTGACGGAGAAGGCGCTCCAGGAGCTGAGTCTGGGCGAGTCGGGCACCAGTCGAAGGGGGTAGTTAAGGTTGTATGCACACTGGATGACCGAAGAATCCTGGAAGGAACCTGAACGTGACAAAAAGGGAAACCTTTGCTTAGTCGGCAGTTCCCAGTGGCTGGAATGCTTCAGATGAGCAGGAGGTAACTTGCCTGAGTGTGGCATGACTGCATACATGAAGCGATGTTGTCCCATGTCAGCGTTTGCGTCGGGGGCTTTCGGGGCACGCAGCCTGAGCGGGGGGGGGGGGGGGGGGTACAGCCAGTTACGATATCGCTACGCTAAACCTTTTCCCCATTTTACCAGCATTGGGACTTTGCTGTGTTTTCTCAATGTGAATGCGATGACATCACCAGGGAACTCACAGCGACAGAGAGAGGGTGTTCCGGTCAGCAGAGTAGCCGTATTTACAGTCATTCAGCAATGCCACCCCAAAGCCGTGCTCCGACAGATCCGCCCATTTATGGCCCCAAACCTGTGCCATGAAAACGGCAATTACATTCCTGGAGGTTTTGACAGCTTTCTTTCATGCTTAAGAGCAGAATCTTAGTTTACCATTATGAAGAGATAAAGGTACATTCATCAGTTGTACATTGAAACGTGGAGACTTGGACTTCAGCCAGTTATAATTCAAACAAGCCACCATAAACCCTTCTAACTGGACACAGCAAACGCAAGATAAATTAAATGGCTAGACATCCGCTCATTGTAAATTCCAGGAGATGAGCAGTAACTCGTTTATAACTGCTCTGTTATAATAGTGATGATACTTTCTGGAGAACCAATAAAATAAGCAGTCATTAGCAATAACTGGGAATTGCCACAGCCAGAGCTTTTCAGCAAGCCTGCTCCTTTACCTCAAAGCGAGCCCAGTCCCAGGACGTGTTCCTGTGGGTCGGCCTCTGCAAGTGGCCAAACTGGATCTCATAGACGGCATTTGGGCTGCGTACTCGCACCGGAAACTCCACTTTCAGGAACTTGTGGGATTCTGCCCAGTCCACCTGAAAGGGGGAAGTGCTCAGAAGGACTGGGGGGGGTTGTTTGCTGGTAAAGTGCATTAATGCAATCAGTGAAACCAGAAGCGGAGCCGCCTTATTCCTCGTACAAATCAATAGATTTCCAGTTTAAAAATAACATTACGTCGTGCCTGAATGTGCTCTATTCATGGAGCCATTGTCATTGCAGAGTGCCAACCTGTGTGTTGAACTTCACGTAGGGACACATTGCATCCAGAATGATCTCCTGGGTTATGGAGCTCTGCTCGCTGATCTTCAGAGTGAACGACACAATGCCACGAAGTCCCCCTGAGCTGACAATCACTGCAGGCCTGGCAGGCTCCACTATCGGCTTCCTGTGGTGCACATTCACAAAAACACGGAGATAGTGAGGCAAGTCCATTATGCATGACATAATGTAGACATATAATGTGCCTTCCAAAACCTACCGGGTCTGCAAATGGTAGTCCATCACATCCCACGCGTCCCAGTACAAAGGGATATCATCAAATATGACGAACTGGTTTCCATAGCAGCCATCGGAAATTGCTTCTCTGAAACCCATATCACTAATTCACTTAGAAGAAGAAACAACGCAACTGAGATTGTGGATGATTTATTAGCAGTGCAAGGAAAAGAGGTTCTAACCTGCAGACCTTCAGCAGACACAGTGAGGTCAGGCGGCCAGCCTTGTCCACAGCCACACGCAGGAGGCCGTTTTCCATGAGGTAGGTGCCATCAGGCTGAAAATTCGTGTGGAGTCGTCAGCAGTGTGAGCAGCCTAACACTTGGTCAAAGATGATCAGTGTGATACCAATACCTGGACCGTCACTGACACAGGACACTCAGGCTGCTCGGAGTCCGTCACAGAGGCCATGCCGACACTGGGCACTTTCACGAGGGCTGTGAACGTGATGCAAAACAAGTCGGTTTATTCATTCGATTCATGCAACTTCAGAACAGTTCAGAAGTGGTTTTGGGGTAGTTGAAAAGTGCAGCCTCATTGTTATGTGCCTTGACCAAAAAAAAAAGAAAATATCTATATCTAGACATAGACAGGAAGAATTACTTCAATAACAATAATAAATTCTAAGAAAGGAATCCTTTCCAGAGGTGGAGATTTCCGATCCAGAGTGCGCAAATGGTTGGTTTGTTTCAACCAACCAGTTGAGTACTCTGTGACTCTTTATACTCAACTCAACTTATACTCAAAATCCTGGTCTGGATTTGTACTCTCTGGACCGGAAATCTCCACCTCTGATCCTTTCTCCTAGGAGTTCAGAGCAGTGGCCATTGAAATCTGGGCTGTATTTCTGATGGAAAGCTTTCAGCTTATATTACCACAGTTACCGGCAGGGCAATTAAATGGAGCCAGAGCTGGAGATACCACCCACTTGTGGTTCAACACTGAAACATTTCTGGCTGTGAATTGACAATACTTGTAATGAGGGGGCGTCTTGAAAATCATGACCGTTCTGACCAAGGATGATAAAACAAACCTATGGCTCAACTTCAAAACTCTAATTTCTACAAACCAAAGGCCCATACCTAACTCGGTGCTGCCCCGCAGCATCACGACCTCACGCCGCTCCCAAGGCAGCGAATTGAAGACGGCTGTGGCCCCACCCTGTTCCCCGGCCAGAACCACACATGCCTGCTTCAGCAAAGAGCATCCGGTGCTGCGGATATCTGAGAGGATGAAGCAGCGTGGGATTTGAAATTTAAAGTTCTTGTTACAGATAACCTCCGACAAAACGTCACACGAGCAAGCACAATACCGTCGTAGTATGCAAGGGCGTCTTGCACTACCATCTCCGTACAGCTGCCTGGGAGCACATCATGAAACTGATTAAGGAGCAGGAGCCTACAAAAAGGGCAGAGGTCAGGAACCCACATGAGGGAAATAGCTGAAGGAACAAGGTCTCCCTCAAGATCACAAACCAAGGTGTGGTCTGGTGAGCGGAGTGTGTGTGTGTGTCTGTGTGTATTGAGTAATGCTTTACATTATCTGCACCTTAGTATTCTACGAATGCATTAGAGTGCACCTTTATGCATCTGCCAAACCCAGACCTGTCCATCAGATGCCAGACAGTGACAGGTGATGTGTCACTCCACAGAACACGTTTCCACTACTCCAGAGTCCAGTGGTGTCACGCTTTACACCACTGTATCCAACACCTGGCATTGCATTTGGTGACGTGAGGCTTGCATGCAGCCGCTCGTCATGGAAGCCCATTCCATGAAGATCTAGCATAGTTTTTGTGCTGGGGTTAATGCCAGAGGAAGTCTGGAACTCTGCAGATGTTGAGTCAACAGAGCACTGGCGACTTTTATGGACTCTGCGCCTCAGACCTCGCTCTGTCATTTTACATGATCTGCCGCTTTGTGGCCGAGTTTCTATTGACTGCATGACTAGGTGCTTGATTTTATATACCTGTGGCAATGGGTCTGAATGAAACACCTGAATTCAATGATTAAGAGGCGTGTACTTTTGTCCATATAGTGTATTTCCATCAATAGTAATACCATATACTGTCCCATTAGTTTTCCTGTCTTTGTTTTGAGAGTGAAGTCATCATTTCTGCTCATTATGCAAGTGACAATGTACTTTACTTTAAAAGGCTAAACAGGAAATGATGTCTCAGTAGCAAGGTCTGCTTTTTCCTAGCCAATCAGGATCAAGGCCAAAACGTTTCTTAATGTTCTGCTGCTGCCTACCTCCACAGCCTCCGCAGTGTGCTGGCAGGGTAGCGGAAGGTTGGGCTCCTGCACTGCGCCAGGCTGCTGGCCACCTCCACATCATGCAGCAGGGCTTCGCACTGCCGGTTCCCCAGCTTGATCTGCAGTGCAGGGAGACACAGGGATCTGCCACCAGGCCAAAACCCAAAGGACCGTCGCAGGCATCAACAGGGACGACCACAGGAAGACGCCGAGCGTGTCCAGGCTCACGCACACCTGCGCCTGTGTGGTGTAGGTGCCGTTGTGGAGCTCCAGGAAAAGCTCCCCTGACCAGGTGCAAAGGAGACTGGAGTCCGCCTCAAGCTCAGAGAAGAACCTATCGGGGCAAGACATCTGGACCCTAAAAGAAGCCAGAAAAACCAGCTGGGTGGCCAGGAAATGCTGCGACAGCATTTTCAAAATGACTTTCATCTGCCTGGGTGTACAAACCATATTTTTACAAGAAAATTCGACCTTGCACTATAGCTATTTCTGACCACGCTGTTATCCCGATGTCAAGGTGGCACTGCAATTTTTCCTCATAACAAATGGTGTGGTAGATTCTCACTTAGGCAGCCCATCAGTGTCCTGCACTCTCTGCAGTCGATCCAGCATTAGTTGTGTGGGGCCCCCGCCCCCATCGCCGAAGCCAAAGAGCACCGCGCTGTGGTTCGCCCTTCCCTTGTCCTTGTTATTCCTCACCGTGTTGAGAAGCTAGAAAAGCAATGTTAGGGTCAGCAGAGGCGTCCCCTTTCGGGGGCTGAAAAGTGTCCTCGAAATTACGACTCACATCCTCCACTTTGCCTTTCATTTCATAGGTGTTGCCGGGGGGGAAGTGTGTCAGGACCTGGGAGCCATCCAGGCCCTCCCAATAGAAGGTGTTGTGCTGGGGGGGGGGGGGGGAAGGAAGTTCAGTTTTATGTCAATCCATCAGAACAATGGATGTCTTGTCACAGAGTATCAGACGTACAAATGTACTACACATTCCCTAAAAAAACACAAACATCTTTTATAGTTATACATCACTTAACGTCAGGGATAGTTCTGAGAAATGCGCCGTTAGGCATACACAAAATTAGATGGTATAGCCACCTAGGCTGCAGTAAACTTTTGTTTTTTACAAATAGAAAGTGTACACTCTAAAATAACATACAATATATCAATATAGTACAATATATAGTAAATCTAGTGAATACATAAACCAGTAACATAGTTGTTTATTGTCATTCTCAGGTATTATGTATTGTTCATAATTGTATGTGTTACACTTTAATACGACTGGCAGCGTAGTAAGTCTGTTTACACCAGCATCACCACAAGCACGTAAGTAACATGTTGCGCTAGGACACTATGCTATAGGAAATTCTCCAACTCCTTTGTGGTATAATCTTATGGGATTACTGCCGTATATGTGGTCCATCATTAACTGAAACGTTGTGTGGTGCATGACTGCATTTGCTAATTAGAATTTTAAGAATATCGATTCGCCAAGGCTGGATAATAAATGATTAATGAAGACCGTAATGTGTGTCACGGCCCTATGGCCGCCGTGCTGGGCAGCTCTCTCACAGGGAAAGTATTGACCAGATTCCAACTGAGCTTCTGAGTCAGGAATCGTGTGATTCCACTGCCCCGCATCATCTGAGGGAGCTGTGCAGAATATCCAAACGTGTCCGGAAGCCAGAACTGCAAAGGACAGTGAAGAGGGACGTTTTACTGAAGAAGACAATAATGAGGATGGAAAAAGAAAAAGAAATGTTGCATTAAAAAGTTGTGTTTCGTGATGCTAGGAAGAAATGCTTTGGGGATTCCTTCCCTCTGAACTAAAGCAGCAAGAAGCAAAAGAGTCATTCTGAATCTCTCTCTCAATCCACAACGATGATTATAATTGTCCCTACCACTAATCTGCAAAGTACTAAAGCTGAACCATTTCAGAAAACTACCCAGTATTACAAGCCAAAGTATGTCAAACTGTGATCAAAGTCACTCTAACTATAAAAGCTGCTTATAAATAATTTCGTGAGGTGCATCGATCCTCTAAGCCGCTGTACCTCTTTGCAGTACACGCCAAACTCCTGCTGAAAGAAGCGCTGACCCTCCAGAAACTGGCGAACCATGGACTCTCCTGACGGCAGGTTGCCATCCTGGAGTGACAACAGCGCAGGTGTGGCTACAGGTATCATAAGCACTGTGGGTTCAGTATTTAGGGCAGTAAAAGTCTTAATGTGGATATTACCATTTCTACCCAAGTTCCTCCAACTACGATAAACCGGCCGCTCTCCACAAAGGTCTTGATCTGAGCAAACAGTCCTGGGTACCAGTTTTTCACCCACTCAAACTGCTGGGCCTGGAGACGAAGCACACAGGGTAGACAAGTGAGAAGAGCCATGGTGGGAATGACTGGAGGAGTCCGTGCGATTACATTCTATGGCACCTGTGAACAGGTGAAAACAAAGTCGGGATTCTTCTCCATCAGGCGGATCACGGTCACCCAGCTTCGGGCGCATTTCCGGATCGTCTCCTCGTACGGCCAGAGCCAGGCTGTGAGGAAAAAGGAGGAGATTGTAATTATAACTTATAACAAAACTGTATTTTTCCTGGTTCTCTACCCCATTCAACTCTGCACAATGCCACTGCATCCGTTTGATAACTGGCCAGCTGACGTGTAACCCAGTGGCTGGAAACCCCGCCAATTCACTTTCATGACAGCATGGCACAATCAGCTCAAAGGAAGGAAGTACCCATGATTACCACTTAAATACATGCCCTGCCTCTTTCCAGCTTGAGGAAACCACACCTGAGTCAATATGACAGTGGCCCATGGCGTGGACAGTGTGCTGACTTTGCCCATTCGTCTGGCTAAAGAACCTCAGGGCCAGGCTGCGAGCTGCAGGGTAGGAGGAGGGATCGGCTGGGTCACAGACATTCACCATTTCATTTACTGTGAATAATGCCTGGTAGCCTCGCTGGTCGGCCTCCCCGAGCATCTAATAACACATGAAAAACAAGGGAAAAAAACCCAAAGGTGTTTAACAGGCACACACAAGCTCCCTCTACCTCTATCCCTTACAAAGGAAAAGTGTGGCACTAATATTATAGCAAAATACTTAAGGGTAAGCAATCTTAAAGGCGTGAAAATAGTGTAGAGAGGACACGACAACAAAGTAGAGCAGATAGTATGTGGAACACTGTGAATAAGGGAGGTGTTTTAGACCTTTACAACATCGATGAGCATCTCAAAGTCCGTCAGCAGCTCTCTGGTATCACAGTTAAACACAACCAGCTCCGCACTTTGGAGGGTGTACATCCTGTCGGGGTCAGGGGCTGCGATCATGGATCCCTTCCCAGCCCCAAACAGGCCATTACAAGCCATCTCTACATAGAGGGTGAAACTGAGAGGCAGAGAGAGACAGAGAGATGTCAATAATGTACCGCAAATCCACACAACCTGCACAATTACTCATCCACTGCCATGTTTGTGTCTGAGCAGCAACTCACCTGTGAGGTTCCTCATTCTTGAGGCTTGTGGTCAAGACTAAGCTAGTCTTCTCACCCTCCTTTGTTAGCCCCTATGATTCAGATATAAATGATTTTCACTAGAGCTACAAAGCAATAATAAAACACTGGTTGACTGATGGATTGCAACTCTTTTTGGTACCATTGTGTTCGGTGGTATTGAAACAATTTCTTATCTGCCAACCTGACAAGGCTGCCCATCCTTCCAGACCATTCCCTCTCCATCGATCTCCCATCGAAAATGAACCTCCTTCCCTTCCCAGGCCTCAGGAATGTTCAGGGACACCTTAAACCAGCATGTCCACCATCTTAAGATCACAGCAGTGGGGGTAAAGCGGTGGGTTAGCATTAGCATTAGCCTGTCCAAATTTTACCGGGAAACTTTGGCTCTCAGACTCTGTCTGGGATGGAAGATTGACACTCAGTGCAGTATTATAACATTCACACTTGTACCCATTTCTGCATCGTTCTTCATTTGAAGTACTTTGCTCCAGTCTGCCACAGCAGATCTAGCTGACAATTTTTCTATTAACATCAATGCAATAAGACAGGATGCATAAGCTATATGAAGAATAAGGTTTACGGTTTGTTGCACGTAATGTATTTACTCTGCAAAGAGCCTCTCACACAGCACTTACGTAGGCCCAAAGCCGTCTCCAACCTTGCATGGTTGAAAGGTCTGTAGTAATGCCTCAGAGTACGACATACGTTTTGGAGTCAGGAAAGACGACAGAGATTCCACAGGGCATGTTTCTCCGTAAAGTCTACAAGAGAAACGACATGTCACAAGATCCACACATATTCTTGGAAACAAAAAACACAATAATACTTTTGTTAGAGTGACCATATTTTGCCTTGCAAGAAAGAGGACACTAGGGGCAGGAGAGGCATCCAAGCAATGCAAGTATACACACAGAAAGTGATCTGAATGTAGTTCCTGTTGTGGTAAACTATTCTCTGCTTTCAGTGCCATTGACTTGCTGTACGTTACATCAGTGTCAGAAGTGGGATGGCACCAAAAAGACACTGGTAAACTATAGAGAGAAACACTGGTGAGAGGGAAGATCTGCTCTGCAGACAGAAGCATCAAGCTGGGAACACACACTAAGATGTGGTAAACGCACCTCGAATTACCTGATGGTAGCAGTGTGCAGCACTTACCCTAAGACAAGGGGAGAGGAGGAAGGTGGAAGACTCATTGCCAAAAAGCATAAATAGCTCCCCTGTGGATGAAGAGGAGCCAGTTGTCGGGGGATGCAACAGGGAAGATTTTATTAAGATGATGGGGAAATGGTGACTGGGCCAACACTGCCCCCCAGAGGGCAAGGTTTCAGCTGCAGCATCTATAGAGTCAGATGGTGTCCTGCAACACTAGACTGACACCGGCAGTGCGGCTCCGATTGGGCAGCGGCTCCGATTGGGCAGCAGCCCTGACCGCTGCCTCTGTCAAAGGCTCAAGAAGTGGAGGCAAAGCTGGCTAGAGTGACTCAGACCAGCAACGGCACCTGGACGTGACCCGCGGTTCCAGTGACTCGCAAAGATGGTCAGCTGAGGCTATACCTGGTCGCTTCCTCTAATGATACCTTGATCTGTGTGGCTGGCTCATTGTGGTTTACATCTCTGGACCTCCGGAGTGGTTACTGGCAGATGAAACTGACAACTGAGGCCAGGCCCAAGACAGCTTTCTGCATTGGCTGGAGCCTCTGGTACATTAATGCTTTTTGGCAGTGCAATGCACCAGCAGCTTTTAAAAGTTTGATGAAGTTTGAAAGTATGAAGTGCTGAATCCACTTCATCAATATAGCTGCATAATCAAATTGGATGTGGTTCTGGTCTACCAGAATTGGCCATTGGGTATGGCTTAGCGGAATTCGATGACTTCTAAGTCATCGACTTCCGCTAAGCCATAGCAAATGTGCATAATGTATTTCAGTGTCTAAAAACTGCTGTAACAAAGCCAATTAACTCCAGGAAATGCTCCCTGCTGTAAAGAGATACGCTTCCTTGAACAAGTGGGGTTGCAGAGTTTGTCAGCTGACCCGGGTAAATTGGAGGCAGTGCAGAGTTAGCTTATAAGATGGAGATCTGCAGCATTCAGTCTCACAGTCCGGCTCTTTCCAAGCCAGATCTTCTCTTCCTTCCTGACACAGATGCCAATAAGTGGCGGCGGTGGAGTGTATTCACAGCTAGGTGAAGGAGAGTGTGTTGTACCCTACTTCAGCAGAACCCTGAGTCACCAAGACTCGACGGGAGATGCTAGCAGTGTTGCAGGCTGTGCGACACTCCCATGCTTACCTGCGCCATCCAGTCAAGCTGAGAAAGGACCATGACTTTCTCCATTAACAGGTGACTTTTAATAAACCAGAGATGCTGGTCACTTGATGGACTGGAGCTCTAAAGGGGTTTCAGCTCCAAACTATGCCCATCAGGATAAAAGTGATGATCACCTTAGGGAGGCAGCACAGGTCCAGACTCTGCACTCTGCCCAACAAGGAAGTGACCAAGAAGGAGCTGTGGCAATTGCAGGAAGTAGATGCTGTCCTGGGTCCAGTGATCCTTTGGAAGCAAAAGGGTAGAAGGCCAGGCTGCATGGACTTAGTTCCTTTGTCGCCAGCAGCAAAATGCTGCTTGGGCAGTGGGACTCCCCGATTCTCTGTGAAGGTGCACTGCATCATGCCTGACACTCATCTGGGGACCATGTTCACTGGCAGGTGGTGATACCAGCAGCACTGCATGAAAAGGGCTTAAAGGCTGTGCATGGAGCTCCAGAGGCAGTGCACTTCAGCTTTAAGAAAACCTTAACGTTAGAGAAGGTTCTGTCTGGGGAGGAACCACCAAGACATCTCAACTTTATGTGGAAGATGTGACAATTGCGTAGCCAAGAAAAAGCCCGTGGGATATTGCACCCCCGACGCTACGTATTAGTAGCAGTTGACTGTTTTACGAGGTAGCCTGAAGCATATGCTATCCCCAATCAGGAAGCACGCACCATACTAGTCCACCTCCCGAGAGGCATTCTTGTGTGCTCTGGAATCCCAAAGGAGCGCCACAGTGACCAGGGGTGCAGTGTTCAGGCCCAGATTTTCAGGGAGCTCTGTAAGCTCCTGGGTCTGAACAGGAGGAGGACAGCACCCCTACACACAAAGTGACGGGCTGCTGAAAAGATTTCATAGGATGCCTGCGACCCAGTTAGTGCCCCTAACAACAGACCAACACTTAGGCAACCAGGCATATCACACAGTGGGGCAGAAGTCGTTCTGCATCACTGTCTGATAAGGCGGGGCTTTCATTGCGATTAACTTGGTTGTTACACAGGGCAAAGGTTCAAGGCAAATTGTCATTTTTTTATAGCTAAAGAGACCTGCAAAATTATAATATAAATTCTTACTAAACTTTTTATTTACTTCAACACATCCAAATACGGTTATTAAATATTTAACTGATCTAAAATTAATCCAGTATACTGAAATAAAGATGGTGTTTTGAAAAGCAAACATCTCTTGTGTTTAGGAATCATCTACGCGAAACTAATTTAAATATACATTAATATCTTCCTGGCACGATGCAATATGACAATGATTTAAAAATAAATAAATAAAAAACTACGTGAGAATATGACAACCGACAGCACAACTGTGTATTTTAATTTTCTGGTTAATGTGCTGCAGATATGACAAACCTCACTGACAGCTGGTTCGCAAAACACACGTGTGCTTCAAGACTCAACGGATGCTTTTTTCCAGTTTACCTTCCTCGGAGGTTGCAATCGGTGAAGTAAACATCAGACACAAACTTCTCCGCTCTTTCTAGCAGAGTCCGTCGGTTTTTAAGCACCGGTTGGTGATACATTAGGAACAGCAGATTTTAGATGAACACTGATTAAGCAGTCAATTCCAATCAGTATGCATGCAAACCGATCCTGCAATCTGCGAGACTGACCACCTCTGCAAATCGGAAAACAGTGTATGTGGTCCCGGAAATACACTGTAACTACGATGTAGTTTGGTCTTCCGGGCTGGAGGTGTCGCTGCTGTCTGATTACTCTTTCTGTTTGGGTCATGTGATGTGAGAGGAAACTGCATTTTCTACTCTGTTTAGGAGATAGGAGTTTTGTAGCGAAGTACTGGACAAGACAGTGTAATATAAAAATAAAAAGACGCGATGATAGATAAATATATCATAGATGGTCTGTTGATATAATATGGAATTGAATACTGTCATACATATCTTAACCGTACCTGATATATTTGTCCTGTGGTATATACCTGAGTGTTGCATTGGGCTCTCTAATCCGCTTTCCATAACCTACTGCAGCACTGCTTATCATGCGGCTTCGTTTTCATTGTGATTTCTTGATATTTTTAACTTCAGTTTTAGGCTCGACTAGTTTTTGGATAATTATACCTGAGGTTTAACATTAGAAGTGTATATAACCAGCAGCGTGCAGGTAGATGCAGGTTTTTCACATAATGCGCTGCTAGGAAATCACTGCTAAATCAGCAGATCATCATTTCACACTGTCTTGTTTTAATGCATTTTAAGTACTATGGGTATGATAAAAAAAAAAACTAAGCCTGTATCAATGGTGTAGGATTGTGTCACAACTCAGTCACATAAGCCTGGTGCCTTTGGGTGACTGCTGCGATCGGGGCTATATAAAAATGAGTTGACTTGAACTGAAAAATGATGCCACATTGTAACTTTGTATAACAATAACAATACTGGAACATAAATAGGTGCAAATAGAAGTAATACTGCAAAAATAAGCAGTGCAGCATCTAATAGTTCATTTAAAAATGCACATTTTAGCTTTCTGCGACTTAAGTGTGGATGGAAAATTCACACTTCTGTGTTGAAGATCTTCCAGTGACAAAAATCTTCTCTTCACCACTGATTCAGACGTTGATCTACTGTTGTCTCATACAGGCGCCCCCTATGCACCTATACTGATTTGGAAGGCACATATTCGATTGTGATGGATAATTTAACAGGCAATTGCTTTTCTGCCTTGCAAGCTCTTGTCCATTATATTTACCCTAGAATCAGCTAGACACATCCATCATCCTGACAATCTGAAGAGGGTTCATTTTGTGTGAGAACATGACAGAAAGAGATTTTGTCGGTCACTTCTGAATATAATTATACCATTCTCCATTACAAGGGCAAGGAAGCCCTTATTAATCCAGACCCAAATCACATGCAGAACCACTATATTTAAATAAACATGAGCAAAGGCCAATGTATCAAAGAATTACTCATTTTATTTTACAATATTGACAAATAAGATCTCATTATTCATTAATATTATTAACATTTAGATTATAAAAAACTGATGACCTGTTTTAGATTATGAAAAACTGATCACCAGTGCTACACACAAGCAACAGACAACTAGGTTTGGGACCAGTGCAATATACATTATGCTTTTTCAGGAGTGACAAAATACTTCAGTAACTGTACCCAAATCAGCTTGTATAAGCAGAAGGTTGTTGTTTCAAGATCTATATATAGTATTACAAACACGCTGGTAAAATAGTTTTGAAGGATTGTGATTTGCATGTTTTATGATTGGAAAATTTTATTTTAATAATGTGTCTGTGGGGGAGATTAAATATACTGCAAGCTAAATAGGAAACATCACTGGAATTAGCAGAACTATAAAACTCTGTGAAACTTTATAATACTGCTTGAGAAATGGAGCAGACATGCTCTAGGTCTCTATTACTGCTTATGCAATGAGACTGCAGAAGTTTTTATTACTTGTAGCAATGATAATACAATGTCTCAATGAGAAAAACATTATCACTGCGAGAAATGTAGCAATACACGATTATTTATTTATTATTTTATTACTAGAATATTTTACAGGTCAAGTATTACCTTACAGCTCCTATTCATATCTACAATCAATTTTATATACATATAATTTTTCTCATGGATGTCGTATAGCTTTCATATAAAGAAATAGCCCCAAAAAAAGCAAGCCATGTTGACAAATAACTCCTTCAGTTATATTTAATGGATGGAAATCACATCCATTTCTTAAAAAAATAAAATAAAAATTGGGCAGTGTAGTGGGCAGCAGTCACCTTTCATCTTGGCTCTATGTATATGTTAAATTTGAAGTTTTCTTAGAGGTTCCTTTTGGGTTTTTGGCACAATGGTCTCCCCGTGCTGACCGAAAATATACGATTAGGTCTCGTGACGATAGCGCCTCATTTTCGATAATTTGTGCTTTTGCGCCCTCTGGCGGACTGGAATTCCATCTGGGTTGCTTCCTTGCCTTGTATGCTTCCAGCCTACCCGGTACTCAAGTTTTTGGAAGGGGCAGATGAAAAAATTGTTCTCTATTTATCCTTTTGCTGCTTAATTATAACTGACTTTAACGTGTTAACAGATGTAAATTGTTCAAAGGAGCCGTGTAGTACAGAAGATTTGAGCTTTCCAAAATTCTGTCTATTTTGAAAATAATTGTAAAACGTTTCAGTAAATTGGTATTCTAAAACACACACACGCACACACACACACACACATTGCAGGTGCCATTAACCTGCAGTTAACAATCTGCCTCAGTTCACTGGCAGCAAAATAACTGTTGGAGCATAAGTGAAGTGTGGTCACAGCATACTGTATGCAGTGTAAGGTGACACAACAGACCTGCACAAGAGTTTGGTGCCTGACTGGTAAGATTGTTACTTGTGAGCAGCACTCTCTGCATCGTGTGTGACATCCTTGGTCCTTTGCTGAACTCTCTCATTACTAAGGAGACAAGCAGAAAGTTAATGTAGCGTCAAACTTAATTGCTTTATCAATTTAACTAAAAAGGTTGATTCCCTATTTATGTGAAAATACACAGGTGTCAGACATCACTATGATGATGTGTAACTCTTCTTATAAGACATTCTGCAAATAATATTTAACCAGCTTTAACATACTGTACCTAAGACCAGGGTCAACAGTTTACAATTTCAATTCAACACAGGAGAAGCCTGAGATAAGATTCTGTCCCTTCCCTACCACCCTGCCTTGGTCAGCTATTTAGAACTATTGGTAACTTGTGACCGTAAAACCTAGCCTGACGGATATACCTAGTTCTGTGGCCTGTACTATGAAGCGGGGTTACTGGCTTATCGGGGTAACTTTTCGGATTTTAAGGTACCACAGTTTAAATGGACTTCATATTCGTTTACTTACATTTTGCCCAGACTACCTTAAATCCGTCAAGTTACCACGATAAGCCAGTAACCCCGCTTCGTAGTACAGGTCCCTGGTAATGTGCTCTTTTCACAGTAGAACTGGACTAAAAACAGACTTTCCAGTTAGTTAATGACATTAATTTTTATGCACTGTACCATACAGAAAACAAACATTATTTTACAGTGAGTGGACACTAGTCTTAAAATTTCTCACGGTTTGTAAAGTTTTATTTTTATGAGTGTGGGATTTGAGATTTGTGACAAAACATGCTGTTTGCATCTTTGTAACACTGACCTTTTCTTCCTAAGTAAATACAAGATGAGTGTCACGATGAATATTAGTGCCAGCAGTGTGACTGCCACAATGGAGATGACAACACCTGTAGGGAGAATGAGGCGAGCCGACCCTCAAGTGTCACGCGGTAAGGATACGGGGACACAGTGCGGGCGACCAATCGATGCACATGCACACATGCATGTACTGACCAATAGAGTAGAGAGAGTACACATGTGCTTCGTGTCACAATGAGGTCCAGCTTGCAATGACATATTCACACAAAGCCAAGACAAGCCGTTTCATCAATCACTGTGAAGAGCCATCATAAGGGGTCAGGAAAACCGTCATGATACGCCAAACCAAACGTGAAAATAATTTATTAAAATCTATTAATTTTGAGAAAAAAATTAGTAAAAACACACCCGTTAAAAAAAAAAACAGAACTGGCTCAGACATTAGACATCAGGATGTTTTAATGTGGAATCTGCAGTCCATAATCAGGCAAACATGCATCACTAGGTGGAAACTAGCAAGCATGATGGGTGAAAAGTTCATGTAATAATATATATTGATTCTGTAGCTGCAACTAGAATTAAATTTAAATGTTGAGACACGTATGTGCTTTTCTTGTGTTAGTTCAACAAAATAATTTCATATAGTTTATCCTGCATACCAATATTAATGGCATTATTGTAATCTGAAGTAGAAGTTTGATGTCAATGTACGTAGATGTCAATGTAAGTGCTGGTATAAAGAAATACACAAATAGATGATAGGTGGTGGAATTCCAGTTTATGCATTTTAATTATTACACTGCATTGTTGGTTACTGAATATTAATTACATACAAGAAACACCAAAGGCTGAGACATGCAAACACACACGGATGGCTGAAATCAAAGATGAGGACATACCTAAGCTCACCCAGTGCAGCCCTTAGTCATGGAAAAAAACAAGACAGAAAGTCTGAGCGAGAAACGTAGGATGTCGCAGCCTCTCAGCGTAAGCCAAGGACTGTAATATTCTTTCAAGTTTTACTATCGGTCAGTTTCAACCAACTACCAACTACGAATCACACGGCACAGCAGCTTCCATCTGTATTAACCAGACCTCAAGCCATTGGGTAATTCCATTCATACTCAAGCTTCTGACTGAAGCCTTCAACCTAATATCTACAAATTCAGCAGTCTACATAAATATCTTGAAAATTGTAGGTTGTGTTTTAAAATTTTACTAAAATTTCTACTTCTTACAATTTATTGGATTTTATTTTTTATTAGACCAATCCAGTCGTCGGTCAGTCCGTCGGTCCATCCATCCATCCACCTTCCAACTGTTTATCCTGATCAGGGCATAGACTTACCCATGACAAGATATCAACTGATTGGCTGGTAAATATTTATTTCTTTTAATTTTATGCATTAAAAAATGCTAAGACAGTATGGTTAATATCATTATAAATACTATTATTAAAAAAACATCAGAAATTATGCATGTATAGGCCATTTACTTTAATTATTAATCTATGACATTTTGCCCTTTTTCTTTATCCTCAAACCTAACCATTTAATCAAGTTTTCTTTGCGATCTCTTTTAAAAGTGGGCAGGCTTCAAACATGGCTCTCTAAGGTTTGTACAGTAACATACAGTCATATGCAGTTTTGTCTACAACTAATTAAACTCGGTCACTGAGAATTATTCCCCAATGAAGATAAGACTCCAACCTTTAGAATGAAGTCAAATAGACACTTTCATCTAATAATGTTCTAAATGCCGAATGTGAATCTTGACATGATTAATAAACAGTACAGTTCACTTTATCAATGGCTTGCTAATAGATTGTGCGATGAGCTTTTCAGCAGTCCTTAGTTCATTACAGACATTTGGAGTTCTTCAGCAATTACATCTGTCATCTATTTTTTGTCTACGACACACATGATGTACAAGCTGTGCTGGGTGGCGCTTCTACTGGACTGGGTGTCTGGTTTTGCTCTGAAGTTCCTCAGACTCATGGTTTCCACTTGGAACCTGGGCTGGTTTCACCAGAGAGTTCTGTAGCTTTTCTAGCTCATGCTTGCGCTGGCTATGTAGTAGGTGTCTGACTGTGAAGGGGGATAGTTCTGATCTGCCATTCAGATAGCTCCCGAGGTTGAGGGCTGGGAAGACGACCTCTCGGAGGGCCTCCGCCAGCCGATTCTTCAAGTGGGCTTTCTTAAGCTCGAGCATTGTTCTCTTTTCCACGGTGCTATAACATAAACTCTCTTCTGAAAGCCCAGTGATTCTGGAGTTCCAGAGTTTTAGGAGAAGACTTCCAGCTTTCAACTTTGGCAAGTTCTCTTTCAGTGTGGACTGGCCCAAGATGTGCTTGTTCTCCCAATTTTCCCATTTCTTGCTGGAATCTAGTGTATGGCTGATTCTAGGCTGTATCTGGGGTGCCTCTTTGTGTGTCGCTTTGGCAAGGCTGCTGGCAAGCAGTTTTTGAATGGCTTGCCTTCTACGGAGAGGTGACGTCGCTGTGTCTACGCCCTGCATTCCATCTCCTGCACCACACACAGAAGTGGTGAATGTGTAAAGCAAGCCAGACACTGAGAGAGGGGGTCCACCCTGCACCACGTGACCACACTCTATGTCTGCATGAACTAATGCTGCACCAGCATGCGATTAATAATAATGACACTTCATTGATCCCCGTGGGGAAATTCTCTTTCTGCCTGCCTCGTCCTGCTCTCCATGACACACAGGTAGGTGAGAGCAAGCTTGGCAACGTAGGACAGCCACCTGCCTGGTGTCCACGGAGCTGAGGGTTAAGGGCCTTACTCAAGGGCCCACAGGCGTGACTGTTCTGCTGAAGCCGGGTACAAACCGGAGACCATCGGTTCACAGGCTCAGAGGCTTGGCCTGCTGAGCCACACCCTGCCCCCAAATATGGCTACACACATTCACTTTAATCAGTTACTGTAACCTCAGAGGCTTTAAATAAGCACAAAGCCCTAGTCGCCCTGTGTTGGTGGAGGGTCTGAAAGCTTTACTCGCTGTTTACGTTTGGAATCTAAACAAAGCCTGTCGATCCACCTGTCAGTCATCCATTATAACTGCGCATTTCTTTATGAATGAATTTATGCAACATTTGGCCCCTCTGCTTTGATGCAATACAGATTTTTTTTTCTCTTTCCCGAATTTGAATCGTTCGCTACATTACCAAAAGTGGAGGACTTCTACGGACCACACAGGAAGATGCTGCTTCGTTTTGAAATGTAGCGCCTTGCCATGCATTCCAGACTCACCCTCTTGAAAATTCACCAGGACAGTCCTGTCGCCTGGATTCTGCGTTCTCCTGTAGTTTCCACTGAGGGTGACTGGGGAGTCGTCCCCTACCGTGGAGGAGTACACGGTCGTGGCTAAACCCAGGAACTGGAAGGGCACCACTTACAGCGTTACAACAACATGAGACGCGGACAGTGTACAGAATGGCAGTTCACATGGAACTAAAACGTACTGGGCGGGAGTGAGGTACAGAACCTGCGTGTGTGAGATGCTGATTGGTGTTCGGAACACGGTCCACAGCACACTAGGGTAGCAGGGGGGTGTCGTCAGGGAGCCGTCGTAGCGATAGAACTCGTCCAGTTGGTCGGGAAGCAGCTCCCGGATGTTAAAGGCGGGGATCTTCACTGTCTGATCTAACAGGCCGATATAGAACCGCAGGGTGGGCCAGTGCCAGTGGCAGGAGAAGATGCACGACCCACCTAACCATCTATCATGTGTCATTGTTAGCACTGACAAAATACTGAAGGAGAAATAAGATCTGACTTCAAATAGGAGCACAAATTACTTTTAAGCAAACACATCTCCTCTGCTAACAAGTATGAAAAATTGTAACTTACTCTTATATTTAATCCCATCGATATATGTCAAGAAGCGGTCAAAAGCGGGGTTAAACCTGCCCACCTGCCACACAGAGAATCAGAGGTGAACACCAGCGACACCAGCTGGCCAAACAGGGAAACGACAGACAGGACAGGGCAGGGGCCGATGCTGATAGATACACTACTCAGCGAGCTCCCCAGGTTGAGTGAAAGTAGCACCTCCTGGTGGTCGGATTCTTCCACAGCGACTCACCTCAATCAGAACCCCAAGAACAGCCAACCCGTCAGCCCGATCTGCCGCGACAGAGACGTTTGGGTACTTGTCGGAGTTGAAGTGCACCACATGCATCTACAGGAAAAGAACAAATAGGATAAGCAGTAGCTGTCATGCTCACTGACATTTGATTACCTTATCCGTACATATTTTAGATGAAACGTTTTACAATTTTCTTCCAAGCTGAAGTAGGAGTGATGGATGCATGTACCCAAAAGCTGAGTGAAGTGTGAACTCTGTCTAAGAATATAATGAGCTACAGACTGCTCCCAAAATGGAAAGGACATCAGAAGTCTCACCACTAAACACCCTTTCTAGCACAGCCTGAGGCAAGAGTGCATCAACAGGCTGGGAAACTCATCAGTGTCTAAGTGTGACAGCTCTGTCATAAGCCACAAGCTTCTCACATAAGTTAGGGTCTGTTTTTATGGTCATACCCTTCAGGGATATTTACAGCCTGGGAGCAAAGAGACAGTTGGAAACATGACATTTGACAATCAGTTCATTTATCTACAAAAAAAACAGGATGACATGCAGATGCTGGAGGTGAGTGGTTCATTTGTCAGTGTGAACCGGAGAAGCTGCAGTCAGAGCACACAAACCAAACCTCGTTAGGCTATGAGCTCACAGTCATGTTGTGTATATGTGCACAATCCATTTGGATACATCCATATGGGCACCTGATCTCACTGTCAGCAGTTTTGTCCAGATCATTTGCTTGTGCTAAAAAAGCTTCATAAAAGTAGTTTGTTATTTTCAAAAATAAATATTTTGAAATGCACACGTACTGCAGGCTTATATTGTTCAATCATATTTGTGCGCATGTTCTTTCCATAACATCGACACAATGCTGGAGATTCATGCAGTTTGATAGTCTGTAATCCAGAAAGTCCCCATACTTACGCATGGACTGCCATGAAGAGTATTATACTAAACATTCAGGTTAAATACAATGCTTCGTGATACCGAATAGACACGCTACTTTGTGACGCTCGTGGAAACATTGCATGGCTTCAGCAATATGTCAGCTCAATGTACAGTACAATGTCGTATGTATTTACCTTTATTATTATTACTGAATTATAATTATTATGTATTGTATTGTTACTGCATTATAATAATAACCATTATCACTATTATTATTATGTACTGTATTATTATTGTTCTGACTTACCTACAAATTCAACATAAAGACAGACTTGGGGAACGGCTCTTGTTTGTAACCCAGGGTATTTCTGGGGACCCATAGTACTGTCCCTGCATTGACTCATTTAAGTAAGGAGGACCGTGCAGAGACCTTCTGGGGGCAGGTGCTCAAAGGCACCGACCAGGTGGTGCTGGGGCGGGGGGGTTAATAAAAAGAGTCAACTTGACTGTAAAATGACCAGAGTGAAGAGGTTGCAAGGCTAAAAATTGCCAACCAGGGGGCACGCAGTAACTTCAAAGGGAGGTGCTTTAAATAGATCGGGCAAAAGGGTAGGTGAGTCTCCCCCAGCACTCCACCCCGCACACACACATGGAAATTCTCCCCATACCTCTGCAGGAAAGCGCTTGCCGTTGATGGTGTGTTCAGAGCCGGCTGGCAGGCTCTGGGAGCCCCAGTGCAGGTGCAGCTGGGCAGCGGAGTAGCGGTGGGACAGACCAGACAGGCTCATCCGGGAAGGCAGGGACAGCTGCACTGTGGCCAGAAATGTCACACACACAGATTACTTATCGATATCTTTATGGGGACTCGCGATTCGTTTTTATGGGCACAACCCGAAATCCCAACAATGACAGCCTTAACCCCTACCAAACCCTAACCTTAACCCTAACCTTAACCATAAGTAACCAAACAAAATATAATACTTTTGGCATTTTTAGTTTCTGACACTGACAATTTTTTTTTTTATTAGTTTTCCCTTTCCCTGTGTCCCCAGAAGGTCAAAATAAGTTTTTTTTTTCCATATTTGGTCTTCATAATGTAATATATACATGAACAGAAAGACACACACCGGAGTATCCAGAGGAAACCCCACAGCAACAAGGAGAGAACATGCAAACTCCACACACAGGGAACGCTGCTTCCAGAGGTGTGAGGCGACTGTGCTAACCACTGCACCACCATGCCTACTGAGAAAGCATAACTCAAGAAATCAAATGCTTCAATCACTCACCATACAATTAACTCCTGAACTTATCCCAAAATTAAGATTAGGAAATAAGCTAAATATTTAAAACAACTTTTTTTTTCTTATTCATTGGGTGAAAGAATAAAACAGCCATGTCGTTTCCCTGAATCGAGAGGAGCCCTGCAGTTGGAGTAGATGTTCAGAGAAGCGTGTGCAGGTCTTGTTTTGATGTGAGGATACACCAGTGCTTAATGTTTTTTGGCGAAGAGTAAATGTTCATGTACACCTGCTGCAGAAGGCTGCTGTTTGGTTCATAAGCTGAGGAATCTGAACCACCCTCTGCAGTATTTAATAACCTGCTGAACACCATCACTGTCACTTCTGTACCTGCTGTGGGAAATCCTAACTAAGCCATTCATACTGCGTTATTAAGGACAGAGGTCTTCATTAGTACGTTCTGACCTGACCATTTCTCAGCCTTTTCATGGCTCCTGTGGCTGATCTTGTCAGGGTCATTGCTGTGCTCACCTGAGTGCCCATTATTGACCAGCGTCAGCAGCTCCTTGTCTGACAGGTTGTAGTGCAGGAGCTCAATCTGGGTCAGAGAGTGGTCGTATCTCAGCAGCTCTGGCTCGAAGTCAATGGGCGACTGAAAGACCCCACCACAATATGGGTAATTCTTGGACCAGTTGGTCTCTCCATCTGGGCCTGTGAAAAGTTTGTGGGAGTTTCTTAAAACTTAGAAACACTTAATTTATCCATACATATATGGGACCATGCATAGACCTGTGTTTCACGCAAGGTAAACTGGAGCCTGCCTTAAGACTCCCAGTTAATGTTTGTGCAACCATACACAGAGTAATCCATGTTTTATTGTTTCATACTTGCTGTGACTGCAGTGGAGGTCACATGATCTGTATGATATTCAGCTGCCAACTTATACATGTTCCAGGTCAAGTACAATGGTCATGTGACCTCCACTGTTTTTGTGTTCTTCATGTTCCAAAAACTATGGCTGTTTCTCAATACCAAGAACACAAAGTTCTTATGGTCTTCAGAAGAGCAGTCTTGCTAACTTGCCTCCCAAGAATTAACTTAGGATGCAATCAATCATGGGATTGTTCTAATTAGTGAGGATGCAACCGACGCATCCTTGATATTTGGGGCGGGGAAAAAACAACATCCTGGAATTTTTACTGTCCTCTTTACTTCTGTTCTTAGTATTGGAACCGGTCTTCTGCAATGGAAGATGACATAAAACGAGCACACGAAAGCACATGTACTGAGAAACACCCAGTATAACTTACTTCCTCTAGTAAATCAGTCTTATTGGATTCTATAATCCTCTTAATTCATTTTTGTGCTTATTGGCTTGAAGGGGATTAAACACGTTGCATCAAGATACTGACACATACACGCAATATAGAGTAAGAATAAAGCTGCACTCCACTGTGACATCATTATGTGTTAAGCTCAGGTCAGCCCCAAAGCCTCATCTCAGGGTAAAGGTGGCCATACAATTCTGATGAAATCAATGAAATCAATGTTGCTTTAGCAATACGATGTCATATGAACCAGAATCACCGCAGTCATCATCATTTCGCCGCACCGCCTGAGTAGGGTCTCCGAGGCAAACCTTTTCATTCGTTCTGATCCCACCCGCTGTCCATGATTGGCTGACATAAATGCGATGCTGCAAGGTTGGTCAGCCATGCTATTTCCGGGCATATTTACCAGCTTTCTGTGCACCGCACCACACACATCTGTAAATAGCGTAAATCGATATGTGTATTCCTGTTGTAAACAGTAAATGTTGTAACTTAGTAATGTTTGCCATGGAATGCATGTGTTTTGTTAGCATGTAACCATGAGTGTCGTGTTAATAGTTGGCTTCCCTGTTTTACACTAATACAGGTCTTGTTTTTCTCATTTGACTACATCTAGCATAATTTTTAATTATTTGCCAGTATATGCTGACTACGAAGGAAAAGGAACATGGTCTAGCTTGTGAGTTGTCATGGGATACAAGTGAGTACTCGCCCCCCTGAGAAAAATTACCAAAAACCATTCCTCCTCACTACCCCCCTAAATTGTTCTGCGCAATATCACTCACATGAAGGTGAATTTACCGACTATATCATTGTTGTAATGCTGCTCCATCTTTTCACAACTGCTTTTCTTGATGGCAAAATGCAAGAGTAAGCAATCCACGCTTCTGCTTGTGGTTAAGTACAGTACTATGTAAAGGGCTTCACTGGTCAATGCAATAAGTTTGTTTGACCACATCAAGTGAGTGCTGACTTTCCTGGGGGCAGACATGGCCAACAAATGGATGTACAGCAGAAGAAAGACCTGTGGTCATATTTTAAGAAGACAGGCAGTTAGACAGCTGACATTAAGCATTTAGGGCAGCTGTGATTGAGACATTCTATAGCTGTCAGCAATTTCAGGAAAATCCCGGCGTTAGCTAACAGGGGGAAAATAGGTTTAGAACAATTAAAGTGCTGACTTTGTTGTAGCTACAGTAGCTCTCTTTTTATAAATCTTCTATAAATCCATTCCTGTACTACAATCAATATGTATTGAATATATACCTTACAAGAGGTTTGTTTTATAAACAGCTTTACTTTACATGCAGCTTGAAGTTTATCTTCAGCATTTTTTCTGTTGTATCTGTATCATTCTGATGTAACAAATATTTTAATCTGTACAAATATTATAAGAATATGATCCACAGTAAATCTATAGTACATCTATAGTGTAGTATAGTCAATCCCTGGGTAATATTTAATATGCAGATATGGAGCAGTAAAGGGCTAATTACAAAGCATGTAGCTCAAAGCCCCAACCCACCTCCTGCCACCCCCCCTGAAATATTTTATAGCTCGACTACAGGTCATAACTACTGTTGTTTCCTGCTTTATTGCATAGCTCATATTGAAATCTGACTTTGCAGCACAGTCTGTGAGTTGCTATTTGATTCTTTCATAACGAGGTGCAATTATGGAGAGTTCTGATTAGCTACACGTGCGCATAGAAATGTAATGGTAGTGTTTCTAAGCCAGTATGCTTGAAGGTTCAATTTGTGGACATGAGTTAGTTCATACCAGAAATACCATTGTAACATTACATGGCCATTATACATTGTACTCCTTTGCTAACAATGTCCTGTGTCCACTAACCGGGAGCACTGATCCTGTGTAGCTTCCACATCTGGTTCAGGTGAATGATTTTTCATGGAGAAAGTCCCAAAACTTTTATATTAATCAATGGAAAAAGTTATTTTGAAACCATAAGGATGATCTTTTTTTTGGATTTGGATACCTTTGTGAGCACTAGACATTTATATTGTGTTTTTTCACCATACACTACTTTTCCATGTTTTAATTAAAGATATTTATTATGGAACAAAGGGGTGCATTTTATCTTTTCATATCTTCTTCTCACCAGTTGTCCTCCTGGAATCCAGGATAAAACCAGGGATAAATATATTCACAAATATTCTCCATTAAAAGTAGTAAAAGTAGTTTAGTTGAACACAGATGTAATTCATTATACTTAGCATTCAGAAGCAAATGGGTTTTATCTTTTGGCTAGAGTACCTTAAACAAACAGTGATGTTTGCTGAGGATTCACATCAAATTGGATACATTTGAACTTATACAGCATTTATACATAGGCATTAGTCAGAGCCTTAACTTCATAAATATCCATGACCCACTGCCACCTCAGAATATAGTTTCATGTTTCCCTGTATCTCTGCCCTTTATTTGACTTCATAGTTGCTAACAGAGAGGAATTTGCTCTTCAGCCAATGTGACACAACAGAATGAAGACCTTTAGAATGACCTAAAATCAGTTCATTGGAGGGATTACAGAGCAAGGTGTACACAATCACTGTTAAATGAACACCAACTTCTAATATTTTGTGAGGGTATAAATCATTTCACCCATTCATGTTTTTACTAAGTTTCATTTTAATTCCAGAAATCAGTCTCTGTAGTGGTCATGTGGTACAAGTTTGTAGTGTGAGTGCATTTACACAGAAAGCATAAATAACACAGCTTGACCTCCACACACTATACTGTGACCTTCACGCACTTATAGAAAAGCCATAATTAAGGTTCTACATACACTGACTGGAATGATCCTAAATGCTATCCTAGTAATGATGCATGATGATGCTATTAATGAAATAACAACTGTGGAGAATCTGAACTGCATGTTCAGTAAGGGCATCAAAAAAATCTTTGGAATATAAAATTCTTTGGAATAACAGATATCGTTCTTCAAAATCATGCAAAACAACAGGAAGTTAATCCAATGAGTGCCTTGCCGAACGAGTCCAAACATTACCATCAATTAGCATATTTCAAAACATTCTCCTTTAGTCACTTTTCCCCCAAAGTGCAGCAAGTAACATGGCAACAGCATTGAAACAAATTTATCTCTAGTGAGTTACTCGATGGTATTATCACATTATAAAACATTCTCATTAACGTCTAATAAATTATCTGAGAACTTCTGCCATTACTACAAATAACCCTGTATGCACTACAAAATAAAGGGATCATGGGGGATCAAAACAAATGGGAAATCAAACAGACTAAACTAATACCATAAAATAATGACCATAAAGGAACTAAGCAGACAAAGGAAACGGGACTAAGGAAAACAGGACAATGCAGGAAACAGAAAATTATTACAGGGAAATTATGCAGCTGACTGAGAAATCCTGTTTTGGGGAACACCCCCCACCTGAACCGCCCCCCGTAATACAACACAAAGGCACCAAGGCAGAAGAAAGCCTCCTTACCTAAAAAGAGTATGTATCGTAAAGGGTGAAGTTATATTGAAACCTATGTAAAAGACAAAAGAGCAATACGGAATACTACTAGAGATAGTACACTCTTCCAAACTGTTACGTAAGAGCAAAAGCCGTGCGAGATGTCAGGAGAGGTTACCGCGGCAGCTATAAGCGGAGATGTTCCAGGAATGCAGCGACCAATAAATTGGCAATAGCTTTCAGGTATGCCATGTGCTGGTGGCTGAAACAAGGTCGAATGCTGTACCTTGGAATCAAATATTGGACACATTTTGCATTTAACATCCCGGCTGTGTCAGCAATGTATCTTGCTACGGTTTGTAGTACCTAAAGAGCGGAACAACTTTGCTAACCCCTGTCTTATTTTTACAGGTACAGGCTCCCCCTAGTGATCCCGATTAGGGATTGCAATTCACCTCTAATTCGTCCGTATACTTTTCACAGGTGGGTATTTTATTTTTAACTGTATTCATCCTTAGACTAAGGGTCAAGTTAAACAAAATGAACATACATTAGGAAAACAATATTTTCCTTGCGATAATGCCACAACTTCATCTGTAAGTATCACACAGCATACACCGTCACGGTCTCCGTAGAAGTTAAGGCACCGCGCTCACTCACCCTTATACGTCCACTTTGCACCTGTAACACAAACAAAAATATAAGTAACTCAGAGACGAAGTGAAAGGTATCAACGGGGATTTATATTCCTTTTACAAAAAGTTCATTGAAGAAATGTGTCATGGCGAAAGTTTAATATCTCCTTATGTCAACGTCATCTGGTTTCAAGCCCGGTCTACGTCAAAGTCAACCTCAGCGCTACTTTGCTGGTGGCAGTAATTGTCCAGTTTAAAATATCCGCTTCAAAAATTCCTGAATTATGCTTAAGTAAGCGTCGTACTGGTTAAGAAACAGAACAGATGTATGGTCAAAAATGCATGAAGCGTTCCCTGCATTGAGAATTTAAATTTCTAAGTGTATAGCAGTAATGATACGAATAATTTGTACTTTTGCACTTTCCCCCCTCTTTTTCCTAAATTCGTTAGAGTCCCATTCATTATTCGAGAAAATTCGAAAAGTACTGGTATGTTTCGCAATAGTTTAAAATAAACATTTGCATCGAATCATCATTTGGTCAGTAATAATAACATGTAACGTATATTTAACACTTCTTAAATTCTGTAAAATTGATATACAGGTTCATAATAACAAACATTACGTTAAAAAAAATACCTTAATCGTCTAGTTTATAAAACACAATTTTAAATGGTGTTACCTTCTGAGTACGTGATACTGAGCAGCACCAAATTTAGGATAATCGATGTAACTGCCATATCCTATGCGTTTTTTCCTTTAAAACATCACAAAAGTGTCTTTCTCAAAAGTCTTGAACAGTAGGCATACATATTGCGTAGCTGGTTTTTATAGTATTCACAGCGACTCCATCGTAAGGAGCTCATGACGTCGGCAGCCCTTTGGGGCTCATTAAGTGCCTGACCGCTCACCTTAAACTGTAGCCTCTGGGACGCAATGCGAATCATTTTAAGTGCCGTTTACAACTTTTACAGGAACCCAGACTGAACCTAATCTATGACATGCTTTGAGGAGATCAATTGTAATACAAAAGCATGTTTCCCCAATACAACTAATAGATTATGATCGAAATTAATACATTTACGTGATGCTGAAATATCATTTGTTGTTTCCCTACAGAGAGCAATCACTAAAATTTGTATATATGGGACTGAAATGTTTCAGAATAGATAAAATATACAGCGATGTACTGTATCTGCTAACAGGTCTCGGGAATTACTGCTGAAACTTTTCCCAAATATGTTGCGCCTCCCAAAATGCGTTGTGTATGTGTGTGTGTGTGTGTGTGGGTGGGTGGTTGAGGTCCACTTGTGTAGCAGGCTATAAAAACCTGTTAATTTGACTCTGTGGGGGACATTTTTAGGGGTATAGGTTGTCATGTTGGGATAACAGTTTTCCCCACAGAAATGAATGGAGAGTCCCCACAAAGATATAATTACAAACCCGTGTGTGTGTGATTCTGCAACATGGCTAATTGAGCTCTACAGAGCATCTATGCCTTTGTTCTTTTCTGTGCCAAATAGGGTAGCTGTGTGCTATGAATTACAAAGGTTATGGTGCATTTTTCCATACCGGATATCCTATAAACCTAAACTTAACCGACAATGAAAACACAATATATTTACCCACGATACAGGTACAACCTCTTAGTAATGCTGAGGGGATGCTGATGGGTCCCTATCAATCAGTGACAGGTTTTTGGCAGGGTCAGCCAGTGGCAGTGTTCCGCCAGTGCCAGTGTTCCGCCAGTGCCAGTGTTCCGCCAGTGGCAGTGTTCCGCCAGTGCCAGTGTTCCTAGAGCTGTGAGAAATATGCGGCCGTGTGACACATGCAGCTTGTGAGCAGTCGTCCTGCTGAAAAGGTCGCTGCCGTTGGAACATTCGCTAAAGGTCAGATGATCTTGAATGCATTTCCCTTCTGAATGGTTTGGAGCTTCACTGTTAAGTCTTGACAGCCTGCCTGGGGTATATTTAGATCTGGCACTGATTCTGGGCAGCAGGGTCGTGCAGTAGAGAAATGGCTGTGATTTGATGGCTCCTCATGAATTGCTGTCTAGCAGGCAAAGGTGTGTGGGTTAGGACTTTGGGCCTGGTCCAAATCACATGGCCGGTACAGTAATCATATGACTGTTGGGTCTCTAAGGAAGGATGAACCCAAATAATTCTTTTATAATTGTGCTGGTTGGGGGTGGTGTGGTGGCACAGAGATTAGTGCTGTTGCCTTGCATTTCTCAGAGCAGCGTTCAAGTCTCCACCCTGGCTCCATGTCTGTGGAGTTCATATGTTCTCCTTATGCCATCATGGGATTTCCTGCAGGTACTCCAGTCCTCCTCCTCCACAGTCAAATTGCCCATAGGCTTGTGCATGAATGTTATGTGCTTTGTGATGGGTTGGCACCCGATCCGGGGTTATTCCCTGCCATGCACCCATAGGCTCAGACCACTGTGTCCCTGAATAATGTAAACAGATGATAATACTAATTGATCCCCACGGGGGGATTGTCTTTATGCAGCCCTCAAGTTGCTCTTTGTAGAGTAAGCTGTCCACAAAGGGCAGCCACCTGGTGGGGAGCTGGGGGTTAAGGGCTATGCTCAAGGACCTGCATACGTGCTGAGGCTGGGTTTGAACCAGTGACCTTCTGATTACAGACACACAGGCTTAGCCCACGGAGTCACACGCTGCCCCCAAATGGATGGATGGATTGTGCTAATGGCAAATAAATAATTATTAGCATAACAGTAATTTTCAGTGATCTATCCTGACCCTGTAATAAATATATTTATGTGTCTCAAAATTATATGAAGAATCATACCATGGGGTGGCATGGTGCTGCAGTGGTTGACGCTGATGCCTCGCACCTCTGGGACCTGGGTTTGAGTCTCTGCCATGGCTCCATGTGTGTGGAGTTCTCCTGTGTCATCATGGGGTTTCCTCTGGGTACTCCGGTTTCCCCTCACAGTCCAAAGTCATGGTGAGGTGAGTCGGAATTACCAAATTGTGCATGTCTAAGTGAATGACGTGTGAGTGTGTAGTGCGAAAGGTTGGCACCCCATCCTGGTGTGTTCACTGCCTTGCACCCGTAACCTCCAGGATAGGCTCCAGAATGGGGCAAGCGGTTTCAGAAAATGGATAGATGGAAATGGTGCATGTGTGAGTGAATGAGTTTTTCCCTGCTGTGTGCCCATAGCCTCTAGGATAGGCGCTGGACTCCCTGTGACCCAGAATAGGACTAGAGGTTTCAGATAATGGATGGTGTTATAAACCACAGTCTTACAAAAATGTGCAATCTAATTCCCTTTGAGTATGATTAAAACAGCATTACTTCTAATTATTGCCTTAATTTTTTAATCAATTCATATTTTATTTACAGCTATTTTCTGGTACTGACAAAAACAAAAGTAGAAGTACTCACCCTAAGATGACTGCTCTTATCAGTGTATAGGTGAAGTACAAAGGTTAAACAGAATAGACGTCCAACCTTTTCACAGTTTACAATCTAGCATTTGCAGGAAGCTGTCCGTGAAAGACGCATCATGAATCGGCTGGTTGCCTTTGTCGCTCTTTTTACCCTTTTCCACACTGTCCTGGCTCAACTGTCAAGTGAGTTGTGTTTTCTCTTAATCATGTGCTTACAATTCCATGCAGTCACTAATCTGGCAGTGAAATTGTGTTCTGTATTGTTCTTTTCTGACTGAGACACCTCAGCAGATTGTCTGATTTGAAGTAGTTACTACTATTTTGCCTTAATTTTAATGGTGTTCTTACATAATACACCTTTATGTGAAAAGTAAGCAGTTGTAGCATATTAGCAATTTAGCATTTAAATATTTACCGTGTCAAATTTTACTGTGTTACTTACAACTGCAAATAGTTTAGTGAATATTACCTTTTAAAACACTTGTGGGGACATTTCATGAAACCAATCATGCTCCGTTCTAGTAAATGAAAGCTAACGTTAATCACAGGAGCTGAAGCTGGTAGACACTGAAGAACAGCCCAGCACAGTTACATACATCCACAGACTGGGCGGTAATTGGCTAATTGATATATTACACAAGTCTGTAGTGCGGTACAAAAATTTATTTAAAATAGTTATGAAACAAATGCTTCACAAGTTAGTCATTATGGCACTTCCGGCAATGGAGCAATGGAGGGTCTGTGGTTATGTTTCCACTTTGAGTTTAGGCTTGTTTACCCAAGGCTGTATGTGGAGGTTTTCTGGAGTTTGAGAGAAAGTTGTACACATGCAGAGGCACCAGAGAAAGCACTTTATTGTTTGGTGTGGCAAGGTATAGTAACAGCTTCACTTTCCTGCCCACGATCCCACCGCCACAGTCACGCCCTGATGCATCACTCATGGGTTTTATTCCTGGCTGACACAGTCCTCATTTGCATTTGGGGTAGAAAGGAGAATGACGACTCAAACAATGGGCACATTGAGGGGCACCGGAGAGGGCTGGGGCATTTGCAAAGGGCCATAATGACACCAGGGGCAAAGTACACGAAAGCTTCTCCTCAGCCCTCACCTGTAAAGATAAGCAGGGGAATTGTACATCACTGAATATGAGGATGTAAATAAGCTGTCTGACTCCATTGGCTGAGATACGGAAGGGGCGGGGAAAAGGATTCAGCTCAGGCCAATAGAGAGCTTGTGTTTTCATTGGAAACCTAGATGAGGCTAAAATATCCAATCAGAAAAAAAGGATGAACTGTCAGTCTTCTTCCCCAACCCAACAGTTTCACAAACGTAATAGGTGTGTGAAATAACCATAAAGTAATTTCATGAAGATAGCAAATAATCGTGTCGGTTGCTTAAGGTTTAACAAATAGGGAACAGTGTGTCACCCTCTTTTACAGATAACTGGCAAGGTGGATATATTTAATTATTAAAATGGGCAGCAAAATAAGGGAAAAATGAAAAATAAATCAAATCAAAAATGAAAGATGTTTTAATGTGCACATATTTTAATGTAAATTATAATCTACAATTTCTTTATAAATTTATATGTTTATATTAGTTTTTTTTTTTGTTTGTTTTTGCGTTTTTGTCTCAAAATAGTTTAAAAAATCCTAGTTTGGGTGACTGATAATTAAAAAGGGCCTTTTGTATGGACGGATCCATAATCTAAAACAGCATAAGACTTGCCTGCTTGTAGTGACTTACTGACTGGATGCCTCCACAACCACATTTACCTGGGCTCCTGTTATTCCTACAAGTCTGTATCAGAACCCCTATTTATTCTGTGCCTGATGCAGTAATAAGTGTTTATAGAACACAGGATGAGAGCTTGAGGGTTTGATGTGTCTGAGAAGAAAGCAACAGTTCTTTCTTCTTTTCTGGCTGGTTTTATCGTTGTCTGCATCAATCAGCAATAGGACATCAGTCAATGATAACAAACGGACTCAAACAAAAGGACATTCTAGTAATGTTTGCCTCCAGAAACAGGCTGATATGACACTTACAGTCATGGTCCTCGTTTGAAAGTAGATGGGCTATAAGTTATACTTAAAATACACATTACACATATAATTCAATCATTCAATACAACTCACCACTAGTAAACTTAAAATTATTTTGTCTGCTGCCAGTCTGCTACATGCTGTAGTTGTATAAGAGAAGCATTACACCTGATGATGAAAAACAATCTATTTCAAATCGTTGCTGTTTACCAAAGATGGACATGGAACTAGTTGACTAGGGTTGCCCACTTGTACTTCTGTTAAGTGTCTGTCTGAATATGGCCATAACATCTAATCACAATGACATGATTAATGTTTATACAGGGATATGAATGGTGTTCTCATGGACATGTTTTTATTTTTAATTTTAATTGATGATGATGACACCTACTTCCATTTCGCATGACCAGAGCATAACAATAATATTTTCGAAACATTTTAAGCAGCCTGTGTAACATGTAATCCACAGAAAGATATGACAGAACAACAGTATTATTTATTCGGGTCAACAGATTAATAAGTGCAAATTATGGTGTACATTTAGAGCAGAGTTTTTCCTGATGATAAATGACATGTTTGTGCTGCTGTCATAAAAACAGGGTTGGGCTTAGAGTGTGCAAATAAGTCACAGCAAGTTACGCATCCGTGATGCCTTCCCATTGCAAAATCATGCACTGAAGTCTAGTTGTGTTGTTATTGTACACTGGATGGAAATTATGAACTTCTTCATAGCTACATCTATAAGTAATCCTTTATTATAAATCTATCAACTAATAGAGTAAGCAGGATTTTATAAAAGCTGAATTCTATAACGAAAGGCTGAATTTTGCCTTGTCATTTCTGAAGTGTGTCTGTCTTAGGTTCACTTAAAAGGTTTGTGTTTTGTGCACACAGAACCGGCACTATCAATTAATGCTGCTGCCATCCGGTAGGGGATGGGGTCTAAAATATATATGTTAAGAAGCAAATGTCGCCATCAGTCTTATTTTCCTTTTCGGTTAATTATATAAACAGAGAAGATGCGCCACCACTTACTTCTCCCTCTTTCCTGTTGCAGATGTGTGTGATTTGCCAGTGGATGAAGGGCATGGAGCAGACTACTTAATCCGTCTTTATTTTGACAAGACAAAGGACCAGTGCGTTCCCTTCGCGTTTAAGGGGCAAGGAGGCAATGGAAACCGATTCATCACTGACAAGATGTGCATGAGAAACTGTTCTGTGAAGGCAGAAGAAATCTACCCCAAAAATGGTGAGGAAGTGCTGGGCTCCTTCATTCCAACTCTAGAACACCAGATTGCTGATCTCATTGTATAAACATGTTCAACACTAGACAACTAGACACCCTCCCAGCTCTCTGAGGCTAATTCCCTAGTTTAGCTTTGTGAAATTTTTGTTCCCAAGGCGTTGTTTACATGGGCTTTTTGCACATTACTGTGTCGGTCATTTTCCCCAGCTAGCTAGCCATAGCTTCACGGGATAGAGCTCAGTGTCATGTCTATGGTGATTATGTGCAAAGCTTGTTGTGGTTGGGTTGTACAGGTCTGCTGTTTAAATTACACAGTGTGGGATGGATATATTTTTGCTGACTTGTCAGGCATTTTCTTTCCTTCTAAGCAGCTATATTTTGCGGCAGTCTAAGACTCACTAAGTTATCACAGCCACGGCTAGATAAAATCTTTACCGGAGCTGTTACCAAGACTACAAATGATTGTACACAACCGTTAAATTGATCTCGTCTTGTTGAGTGTGGGAGTCTATGAGAAACAGAGAAGTGTAATGTTATCTGTTGTGTGCCGTATAGTAAGCTAGGAACTTTCACCTGTGTCAAGGACTGACTGAAATAAAGTTTAAGGTGAGCCAGTGTCCCAGGATAAATGCTCTTTGGCTGAAAAACATCAGGCACTTTTCTTGCCAGGGCACAAATACATAGTAGTAACTCTTCATGAACAAATATACTTGCTACTTGAGATAAAAGATGCATCATGATTTATTAATGATGAACAAACATGAGATTAATCTCACGTTATTCATGACTTGTTCCTTCATTAGTTCAAAAGGTTTACAGAATTAACAGATATACTAACAAACATAGTAACCACTTCAAATAAAAGGTGTCACAATTCATTAATGATGAATTAACATGAGGTAAGTATGTAACTAAGACTTAGTTTGTGGTTAATTAATACTTAAGTAATAGGCAAGGCAAGTTTATTTGTATAGAACCTTTCCTACCAGAGGCTACCCAAAGTGCTTTACATTAAAAAAATATATATATATAAATAAATATAACTAATAATTAAAATATAACAAAGGGCTTGACATTTTATTTTTAAAAATATAATATGATAAAATACAAATAAAAACAAAATGTAAAAGACAAAAGTTAACTCAAATATTACTTAGTGTAGTACTAACTAAAGTCATCAGCAAGTAGAAATTTCAATGTGTCAACGGATATAATTGTCTCTACAGATGGGGCATGTCTAACTTTTTCTGGAATATTGTTCCATCCATGCATAGCACACCCTGTTTGCTTTTAACTATTGGCAGTATCAGCTGACCAATTCCTAATGATGTAAGACATCTACAGCGTCTATATTCTACCAACATGTCTGCTATACATTTTGGGCCTAAGCCATTTAAGCACTTAAAAACAAGATACAAGAAGCAATATTTTAAAATGAATCCTGTAACTAACTGGAATCCAGTGTATTGTTTTTAGTACAGGAGTAATATGTTCTCTTTTCTTGGTTTTAGTGAGCATCCTAAATCTAAATCTAGGTGATAAGCTGTGATAAGATCATTGATTAAAAAGATTTCATTATAAGAGGTCTAACATTTAAAAAGGGGTATTTTGAAGCACTTATCTTGTAGAGTAACAGTTTGAACAGGTTGTTGTGGAACATGTATCAAGTTCAACCAATTTATCTTATTAGGATGAACTCGTTTTCTGCTATTATCAACCAAAACTGGAATAGATGATGAGCAGGGTGCCACCCTGTAGCATTAACAGAGCACGGGACCCTGAGGATATCAGCAGTCTGGAGTTGGAGAGAAGATAGATGATGTAATAATATATTTTTGCCTTTGTACTTGAGAACGAGGAGTCCTTGATAGAGGAGGAGAGGGACGGGTCATTTTCTCCAGATATGACTGTCCAGAGGGACAACCTTGTACGTGCAGATGCCAAATCCTTGGGAATGTCCATGTGACATATAGGTGAGAGAAAGAGTAGAACCTGACAAGGAAGAGTCAGTGTGCTTTGTCTGGATGACATCATCACAGCTATCGTGGTGCTCTCCCTGAAACACATCCTTGTGTTTTGGTTGTTTTGGCTGTGAAGAGACACTTTGAGCTTGAATCGACGGCAGTTCTTCGCTTTTATCAGCAGAGAAAAACTCACAGAAGACTTCCTCATGTCCCTTGCACCATGCTGTGTCTGAGAGTTCCAAATGTCGCTGAAAGGTGTCCTGATGATCGTTTACAGATCGACGTGTGGCCAGGTGTCGGGTATCGGTTCGTGTTTGTTCCTTGGGGCAGAAGAGTCAAGTATAGTGAAAAAAAAATCTGTCAAGTTTTCACTGCAGTTCTGTTTAGTTGATAGTTAAAATTGTCTATAAAATGTAACCACTTCAGTTTGCACACTTTATAGTGCCAGGTGTTTTTTAGCTGAGGAGGTGGGAGAACATATTGCTTCCTCACGCTAGTAATGGACTGCTAATGAATGATTGACTTTTTAACTGACTAAGTGTGCTAAAAAGTTTGGTGAAGTCCCCTTTCGCAAGCTTAGATTCCCCTTGGCGGGCATCAGTCAAGCCAACATGTACAATAACACGCGTAGGATATCTGTTACAATCTTTGGAATCTCCTTTGTAATGTTCAGCGCTGTTGCATTATTTATGGAACGTGTCAGACTAGCTTTCTAATCCACATTACTAACAGCGTGGTCCCCCACGATTAAAGTGCCCGATGCCTCATCATTCTCAGCGGAACGGCAGTGCCTGCTTTGCCCAGTTCCACGGTAGCTACTGTTCCATCTATTTCTTGGTGAAATGCCACGAGGACGTTCCCCATATACATGCACCGTTTGTCCGTCTGATAAAGTAACCGGGTCACGCGGAAATTCTTCTAAATGAGTGAGCAGATCAAACCGATTTGGTAAAAGCGGAAGAGGAAACCCGCTAGCGATGTTAGCATTGTGAGCTTATCTGGCTACTGTATTTTATCGGTGTGTGGCATTAGCAGCAGTGACTGAGCTTCACTTTGTTCCCTGTGGAGATTACAGAGTCTGAAACTGAGAGTATCCCATCCCCAGCGGTTTTTATTTAGCTCATGAGTCACCGACCACGAAAGTTCTGGCTATTCTATGGGATTCTTTAGCGTTAATCTGTTTAAGGGAGCAGTAGCTGAAGCAGTGAACTCACCCCCTGGTGGTGTAGGAACCACAGCCACAGACTGAGTGTTTCTTCCATAAAGTGTGAGATGAGAACAAAGTGCTGATAATATCCTGGAACCCAGAAGCTCAAATCTCTGAAGTAGCATAGAAGAATTTGAACAACAGGGAGACTGTTACCGAATTTTCTGATAAAAAATCGTTACATGGGCTTTGGTCTGTAATTAATGTCAATTAAACTAATAAACAATAAAGTATTTTTAACATCAAGAAGAACTGATTGCATAGCTTGATATCATTATGTCCAAATGAGCAAAAATATATATTCGACAAGAAACATTAGGCTGAGGGACACGGTGGATCTTGGCAGACTGTGGGAGGCATGGAGCTGTAGAAAGTCTTGCTGTTCTTTTGCTGGGAAGAGTGGATATTATATATATATACAAAGTGAGTCAAACGATAGAAATGAGCTAGATGTGCCTCTTCAGGATAAAACGGTAGAAGTGTCATAACCAGAGTGCATGGTTTTAATGCAAGTCTCAAAAATCAGGTATTCATAGGGCCTTGTCCATGAAAACTTTATTAAAATATGTGATATATTCATGCTATGCACTAAGTCCACTCCATTCCAGTTGTTATACACCAGAAAGTCTAGTTTATAGATCATTCCTCCTTCGGTATACTGTACATACTGTAATGACAAACCAATTCAGTATAAGCGATTGCACAATTAAGTAATAGGTCAGTTCTCTTTCGGTACACACAGTCACACAGCTGGGTTATAGCTTGGTTTTGTTTTGGTACACAGAATAACACAGCTAGGTAGGTTATAGGTTAATTCTATTTCGATACACACAATCACACAGCTGGGTTATAGGTAAATTCTGTTTTGGTATACTACAGTCACACTGCTGGGTTATATGTCAGTTATGTTTTGGTATACACAATCACACAGATGTTTTATAGGTCAATTCTTCTTCGATACACACAATCACACAGCTGGGTTATAGGTCAATTCTGTTTCGGTATACATAGTCGTACAGCTGCATTATACATCATCCCGGCTCTGTTATACACCACACAATATAGGTTACATACTGTTCTGTCGTATGATATATTCATCATAATACCTATGTAATATACCATTTTGGATGTATTTTTAATGCATCTTTCTATGTTTGGTCTATTCAGAAACTAAAGTCTGCCGCTTCCCAAAGAGTGTTGGAGAGTGCTTTAGTCATTACTTACTATGGTATTATGATCCCATCATTGGGAAATGCAAGAACTTCTATTATACTGGCTGTGGAGGCAATGGGAATCGATTCATTAATTCAACAATCTGCGAGAATACCTGTGCTGGGGTTCATGGTGAGTTGCCTTAAAGTGACAGTGACATGGATAAATACATAAAGCTGAAGGCAGATATCTGAGCAACATATTAGCCAACATCCTTAATATATGCTATATTAGTCCAATTGACATGTGCAAATACACAGAAAAAGTGAAAAAGGGACACATTGACTATTCATATATGATACTGTATGTATTATATACATCATATATACTGTACCAACTGTAAAAATCTTTTTATATTATATTAATACAAGGCTGCATGTTTTGACTGGAGACTTGTACCCTTTTTGTTATATGTAGATTTGTCCAGTTCTGACAATCTCAAGCCTGAGGATGATGAGAGTGACACACCAGTTGGTAAGCAGACATGTTCTTATGCCTAATATAGATACATTGAATGTTCTGAATCCAGTTAACGTGTAATTCATCTTATAAAGTTTGACTGCTAAATAACAGTTGTCTCCTTTCAGGGTTAATTATTGGAATCTTGCTGGGTGTTCTGGGAGCAATAATCATTATCATAGTGGTTGTAGTTTCTGTGAAAAAGAAGAAGTAAGTACAGAAGATTGTGCAAAGTTCAGAGAAATGTGCAATTTATTATTATTATTCAATCCTTATATATACGTATAAATAGTTATTTTATACACATACTGCATGTACTGCATACTGGAAACTGCAGCTTTATATATATATATATACTTATTTCATTTTTGGAAAGCTTAAAATGATAAAATGTATGATGTGCTTTTCTATAATCTTTTATTGTAGAGGCAATGGTGCGTCAAAGGTTAAAAAAGATTTAGACGTGCCTCTTAATGACAGACCTGTGGAAGTATCGTAGGCAGCGGCTGAAGTGCACGCAGAAGCGTCCCCCGTCATCCCTGCAGCCTTGCCACAGCACCAGTCGTACACTGCACCAGTGTCAGCAAGCAGCTTTTCTCTATTTTATTATCTGTATTTGGTCGTTATTATCTTGAAAACCAATAACAGGCAGCTAATTTAGCAGAAACTTTAGTAGTAAATCTAGCGAGTGATTTAGTAGTAATTAGCAGTAGTTTTAATTAATCATGCTTATAATCACATGTTATCTGTTTTCCATGTAAATGTTAATAGCTACAAGCAGTGGTCAAGGGTCGGGTCATGGTTCAGAAACAGAAACTGGACCTTTTCCTTATATCTGCACAGTCACAGGTTGATAGAAATGGTTTCATACCACATTTTCAAGAGTTACTCAACTGTATCTTCTCAATTAATCATTCAACTACCACTAATAACCAAGGTATACAGTGCTGCATGGAAAACAGTCCCCGACTGCCCCAGAATGTAATGCAGCAATTCAGCTCTGGATACAGGAGGCAGGTAGAATACTGTAAGGTGAACATTTTTTAATTAAACTGTCTTTTTTAAGATTAACTTTATTGATCTCTGTTTAACTTCATTGTCCCTGACTGTCTATCTGTGAAAACCTAGGTGTATGAATTTGGTCGTACAGAGGAGCCTTGGGAATAACTGCTGAAATACAGCTTGACAGGCTTATGATGCCATGCTAAAGAATACATCCACATTCTAGCCAGGGGCTTATAGGTGACATAGGCGATCGCCTAGGGCACTATTTCATCAGGGGGTGCAAAAGAGGGGGTGAAAAAAAAATCTAAAGATATAGCTCTGTTGCATTCTTTGAGATTACACAATTGAATATTTTTAAAATATTTTTCTTGTAAAACTGATATGAGGTATCTAGTTAGCAGCCAGATGCCCTGTGCTACTGTAATGTTTTTAATACAAATCAAATTACAACATTTATTTACTGCTGCTCCTGGGGGGGCAAAACACCCAAGGGTGTCCCTGACACATCGGCTATGGATTTTAGCATTGTAAACGCTAAGGCAATATTTTTATATTGAACAACATATAGGAATAATAAATAAGTTTAATAATGTGTAATGTGTTTTCCTTTGTTTTCGTGCAAAAATTGGAGGGGGTGTGTAATGAAATTTTTCTTTTCTCCTATTATATACAGTATCCAATCCTCCTCCTATACATTAATGTTGCTTAGCCTTAATTTCAGCCGAAGCACTTTAAAAATAACATCAAGGATCCATTTTCAGCCAGCATAGATTTTGCAGCGCACGTTCACTCACGCACATTAGCAAGTCAGGGATTCGCCTCTTTGGTCTGTCGGAGGATTCCTGCATATGATGGGGACCCCCTGCAAACTCCGCTCACATGGTGCGGGGTCAGGATTTGCACCCTGAACCGGGGAGGTGAGCGGCCGCAGTCTCCCACATCCCGTTGCATGGGGTGCATGGTCTCCCTGTGTTCGCTGCAGGTTTCTTCGCAAGCTGTAATGCAAAGTGGTGTCTCTGATTTGTCCATTGTGTGAGTGAGAGTGTGTCCGGTCCTGCGATGGACTGACACCCCTCCCCCCCCCGGGATAGGGTGCTACCTTTAACTGGATAACCACTATGGTAGATGTGTGAATAACATAAATGGGTTTACTTAGAAGTACTGCTAAGTCAGTGTTTGACATAGGCTCCCTCCCACCCCCAAAATCAATGGATTTTTATTCAAAACTTACTCACTTAAGGCCCCCTCCTTCTGGTTAAACCAAGACAAGACATTTTGATACAGTTGTTTTTTCCACTGCTCAACGGGTTTATACAATACTGCAGTTACACTAAGATTAAGATTCTAATGCAGTTCTTCCAAAAATGGCCTGTGATATACTAATAAATTGCTAAATAAATTACAATCCATGTTTGTCACTGAGACAGTAAAATGCTTATATTCCATCTCAGTACCAAAGAATAGCTGGTCTTTGGTTATGATTAAAATTGCAATGCTTCTGAATGCCACTGATAGCCTCCTTTTAGCTGAAAAATAACGCAAAACTTTTACCTTGATCAGAAAATGTATTAAATCCTGGCTGCTTATAAAGTCTTAAAGACAAATAATAAAACTGAAAATTTAAAAAGAGATCCCAGCCCTAAACTGAGTTTAATTTATTTTTTTCTCCCTACATTGTAGTAAGAAATGTCACTCCCTCCCAAAACTGTAAGTGGGGTGGGGGGGGGGGGGGGCATAACAATAGTAATGGAATAAACGCTGTTTAATTTGGGTAGGAAAGCTTTTGTTTCGGTGGCCTTTGGACACCGTGGTACATCTATGATGTGATTATAATTAGTGTTTTCTGGGCAGATCTGTGAAATTGCTGTTAAATTATAGTTTGTAGCTGAGAAATCTATGTGCTGTTAATGGGAAGGACAGGGCAGTTAAGGATCTCGTATCACTAATGTTTACCAACTATCAATATGCCAGGAACATGATCGCTTAGCTGTCACCACGAGATTAAATTACTTTCTATATTTGTCAACAGGAACATCATTTCTGCCACCCAGTAGTGTTCTGCCTCTATTCCAAGCTGGGCTGGAGACATAATTTAATAGAATATGAAGCTTCATATAGACAGAGTGCAATTAATTATGGTTCTGTCATGTATGTGTAATGGCTCCCTGATACAAGCTTAGTTTCAAATCCAGCTATGTTCAGTACAGTCCTAATAAATAAAAGGAACAGCACTCTGCTGCAGTGAAGGGTACATAATAAATGAAGTAGATATTATGCAAAATAAATGTGCTAATAATGGTGTAATGATAACTGATAATTATATTCTGAAATGAATAACCCCCATTGGAACGAATTATGAATGACAAAGACTTCAGACAGTGGTGGGCTCTCAAGATGTGGAAGCAGAGATAGATTGATGTGACAGAACCAGGATTCTATCAGCACTCTTGTGATTCCTTTTCCTTCCCCTACATGTGTTCTGTGGCTCTTGCCAGGCTTATGAATAACGTTCTTAACGTGTTGCCTGACTAAATGAAGGTTAAATGAAATGATAATGGTAGAAGACTCAAGAGTTCTTAATTATCGACACATTCATGTGCAAGCACGCAGTGCCAGGGGCATCGGATATAGGGGGAATATCCCCCAAAATATTGGCAGACCCCCCCCCCCCCCACTCTCTTCCCAAAAAATAAGTAAGTACACAAATAACAGCGAGTTCCTTATGTTTTAATACGAATATGCACATTACTGAGGCCAATTCGCTGTGCAGGACTGAAACATATAGACCGACTTGACAAAGACTGTACTTCTGTATCAGGCATTTCATCTCATGGATTAGTTATCTTTTATATATTTTTTTTGTGAAACTACTCAAAACGGTATTAGTCTTATTTAAAATGATAAAATCTTTATTATTCTAAAATTATTTTATAATCTTTCTTACATCGCATCCATTCGCGATATGACTATTGCATGTGTGCCCATTGGCCCATTGCAATATCACAAAATACATACTGCACCCCCACCCCCCGCCCCCGCTGCCACCATGGCGAATTCAGTCCCCACCAATTTCCTTTCAACGCCACTGCACAGTGCATTGAAATCCCGTTTCCCTTGGGCCCCCTATCGTGCTACAAAAATACGAATTCAATAAATAACAGCAAACACCAAGGGCAGCTATTATGGCTCAAACACAAAGACCAGGAAAATACGCAAGCCAGTCCTTCTCTGCCTCTTCCTCACAATAATAAAAGTCTGCTTTACATCGTAATCAGTTGTAACTGATAGCATGAGGGCGACAGGCCCTGTCCCTACTCCGAGATAATTCACACCCTCCCCCAGCCTCACATGGTACAACAAGAAACTCCCACCCTATCCAACTAGCAGTCACATGTCTGCATTAACCAAACAATAATTATAAAAACAGTAAAAATGATCGATTTCATTATTATTCACAATATTTAGATATATTCAAACCTGTTATGGGTTGTGCCCTAGCTTGTGGCTTCCCACAAAATAAACAGGAAAATTATTTTAAAAGGAGTTGAAGATGTTGTGCCACAAGATGAAAATACGAAAAGAAGATCCAATTCTTTTACAGCGTTACAATTTTGTATTGTGGCTCATGTCTGTCACCTGCTGGTCAATAAAATTAATGTTGTTTCTGCGTCAGGGAAGCCTCCATTTTTTGAAGATTTATCTGTAGCAGTGATGTCCTGAACATGAACATGCACTTTGTAGGTCCATAAAAAGTAGCGTCCGTCACAAACTCACTCATTAGGATTTTTCCAATAATTTCATACAACAGAGCTGAATCAGACTTACAAAATAACCGCTATAACACTTCACATATTCAGAACTTGTTAGTACATAGTCCAGGGAGGATTTACCAGAATGACCATCCTGACTGTTATCATGCTCAGACAGTTGGGACACCCAGAGTACACCTCTTCAGACCAAAGCAACTAAGCAGATAAACACTTAGGTTAGGGGGCAAAAGCAAGAATTTGTTCTGTGGAAATGTATTTACTCAAGTAATTTTACAACGTGATACTCAGCTCAATTATTATTGCACTCCTGAAAATGTGTGCTCCATTCATTTCACAATAAGAGTGCTTTTGTTAACATTATGCTTTAGCACAATGAAATTGTTTTGACACCTCTTCTTGTGCAGCACAATGACAGTACAAATGGAAAATAGAAAATCACTAGTTTAATACACAATAAAACAGGAAAATCCAAATAAAGCGCAGACAATGGAGAGCAGCGCTTGTGTCAGTTGCTATATTATGTACAAAGTGGCCTTATACAGAAGGAAAGCAATTAAAAATTAAATACAAATCTACAACAGCAGTGTGTGTGTATTGAGTGCCTGCAGGTTTGGTAAATGACAGTTCTAGGAGGGTCCAACTATGCGTGTAACACTACTTGAGAGGCCAGAAGGGTTTTTGGTTTGGAAGGGGTGGTGAAAGGCACAAATCTGGAGAATCCATTTCTCAGCCTGGATCTGAGTGCCCTGAACTGCTTTCTGGACGGCAGCGGGTCAAACAGATGATGACCTCGGTGAGTCACGTCTCTGATGAAGTTGATGGTTCTCTCCTTCATTCGCCTAGCATAAACAGTGTCCAGGTTTGGGAAGTCAGCCCCGATAATTCAATGGGCGGCCTTCATCACATGATGCAAGTCCTTATACTCTACAGCTGGGCTGCTAGCATACCACACTGTCAAGCCGCAGGACAGGATACCTTCAATGGTGCTGCAATAGAAGTTGATCAGAAGTTGATGAGGTATATGGGCCTCTCTCAGTTTCCTGAGAAAATATATGTTACATCTATTTACCTCGCAGGTCGGAATTTGGAACTGGGAATGACATCACACCCAAGTTAACCATCTTCCAGTACAAGAAAGCCACTTAGGAATACAATGGATCTGTTCCCAAAAGCAAGATTTCTTGCTGAGCTGGACCTGTCAGATTTAAGGTACTCCAGTATAAATGGCTTTTTTCTTCGTTCACTTACATCAGACTACCTTAAATCTGACACGTTATCCAGCTAAGCAAGAAATACTGGTTTCTGAAGCAGACCCCAGTTCTAGCCAGGCTCATTGTTAGCTATTGTTATTGTTATTGTTATCAGTTGATAGCAACACATTACACGGTGTTTTGCACATACAAACACCACAACATGGCCACAGATAGTGGTTGGGCAGTACTGGGTGTATGACCAGCTCAATGAAACCCAAGTAAGACATTATTGCTAATAAACAGAATATAATAGCTTTGCGTATTTTTTTGATGAAGGGCACAGCCATCTTGAATTCTGAGGTCAGGGTTGCAGAGGTTCCTTCAACTTTCCACGTTAGAATTCCAGCTTCAGGGAGCAGTTCAGTTGAAATGGAACGCAGTAACAGCCGTTGTTGGGCTTTTCCCACCAAGTGAGTGGTGTTAACCATGTCAGATCCTTTGCTATGTAGATTCTTAGGAACTTAACACTCTTCACACATTCCACTTTGTCATCATGAATGTGGAGGGGGAGACGACCTTTTTTATTTGTTGATAATTTGTTGATGTTTAGGACCAGTTTCTTTTCACTGTGCCCCTCAGCCAGGTGTGCAACCTCCTTCTTGCAGGCTGCCTCATCATCTGAGATCAGTCTGACTAGCTTTGTATGATCAGCAGATTTTACATGGGTATTTGATGGGTCATGGGTGAGAAGAGTAAAAAGCATCCGGCTCTGTACACCTCCCTGTGGGGAACCTGTGTTCTGGATCACATTGGATGAGGTGTGCATTTCAATACTGGTTTGGGGTCACATATACAGCCATTAATGGCATTTTAACATTAAAAATATCAAATCTAGAGAGCAGTGTGTGTCAACAATGTCCTTGGCTGAGCACCAGCTGTTATTAATGTAACACATGAGCCGCCTTTACTTCTCTTGGAAAATAATGATTATAATGCAAAAATCAAACCATCTGTGCTCATAATGAAAATATTAAACTCGTTAAAATAGTAGAAGCACAAGGCTATAGGGCTGTAAAGATACAGACAGTTAGGAGATAATGTGACGCGTGTGTGTGGCATTATTGACTAAGTCATATTGCATTATACCAAATAGGCTCTCTTGAAACTTCATCCAAAGAGGTTGCAGTATGTTCTTGATCAAGTTAATTATGGAAGATCTAGGCATATCTGGAGACTGTTCAGCTGTTTCACCACTCCATTATGAGAGATCATGTAAATCTGTGCTGCTACATTTTCATTCAGTAATGGCGGTATGTACCTACAGTATAATGCAGACACACGTCCCTTGCATAGTTAATGGTGAGTCACAACAGTAGTCACCGTAAGACCAAACGATTCCTGTTGACTCAGCTGTACTTGCCGGATAACGGCACATACGCAGTCGTGCCTTCTCTCATCTCAGGCCAAAACATGGGCCTTGAGTCTTAGCAAATCCTGGCTGAAAACATGGACCACCAGGAAAGTAATGACAAACATTTGTGGGGTGCTGGCCGCCCTTACGATTAGGGTAGTAAAGCTGTTCATTTGCTTGCAGCATCTGTGACTGCATATCGTCATGATCCTCTGTGAGAATGGCATGTCTGAGTTAGCGTCTTTGTTTTAAGGCACCATTGGTACAATGTTCAGGGAGAACACGTTTCTACTTGCTTCTGTGATTATAGCAAGGGAACACAAATTGCTCTGCCAGGTTTGGAAGCAGTTCCGTAATCAAACTGCTGAGCTCTCTCCATTACACTAGTCTGCCTGTCTGATTACGTCAGCCTGTCGACAGGACAGCATGCGAAAAAAAGTATGGTTCTTGTATTCTGTATTCCCCTACACTTAATTTTCTCCATCCCACCTACATTATTATTATTATTTCTGTATACCTTTGTTTTCTTTTTTCCTTTTTTTTTTTTCTTTCTCCCCCTCTCCCCAAGGTGATTAATGTCTGTTATTGTTACGATTGTTGTTTCTGTATCCCCCCCCCCCCTTTCTTATTTTTATTTTTTATAATCACGGTACTAGGACCGGTGAGTTCGGAGCGGCCACACTCTTTACTCTTGAATTTAATGTAAAATAAAGTTGTCCTCCAAAGAGAGGGGGTGGTGGTGGGCAATAAAAAAATTAAAAATAAAAAAAAAGTGTGGCTTGAGATCTCCCATAGTGAGCTTGTAACAATCTTTCTCACTGGCTCATTTTCGGCTATGGCTAGTCTTTTAAGACAATTTAATTCCAGCATTAAATAGGATTCCACAATAATATAAATGTCCCAGCCTACGTACATTTATTTCTAACATTCTGATGTTCCTAATGAATAAGTAATCTCATAGTAATCGCTAAGCGATCATGTTTCTGACATATAGGTTTCTATCGAGAGCATGTAAATGTCGGTTGTGAACAGTCTGCGTAACAAGAGTATTGGATCATTTACTTTAGCTCTCAAATCATTTGCTCTAAACACAATGTGACGCTACCAGTCCCTAAGGTTTGTATGACTCATAAAAAAAACAATATTTTTGCATGAAAACCTTCCATCCATAAATTCATCTTCTGTAGCTGCTTATCCTGTTCAGGCTCATGGGGGGTCTGGATCCTATATCCCGGAGGCGCCGGCCAAGAGGGAGTGAACAATCCAGGATGGGGCGCCAATCCACAGCAGTTGCATAAAATCTCAATTATTAAATGATTTTATTTGATCTGTCTCTCTAATACTTTAAATGCGGGAATATGATTATGATTTGGGATACTTCCTTTTTCCTCACAAGGAGAGAGTTCTGGTGTCTTTTCTGGTAGAACTTCAACTTCATGCTGTTTTCTTACTTCAGGGTCCCTCTTCTCTGTCTGACTCACTCTTGTCTTCACAGTACAGTTGCTCTGATTTGCTTTTTTTTTTAGCTTCACTTTGTCAGTCGTGAGTTCTACTCCAGAGGAAACTCCTGCCCACTGCCGTCCTCTGAATCTCACCTGACTGTTTTCGCTAAAGCTGGCGAATGATTCACAGACTGGTTTAAAGCCCCATGCCTGGGGTTTGTATTAGGGCACAGAGCTGAAAAGCAGCTAGTAGAGATTTACTGTAAATCCATCTGCAGGAAGCCTTCCAGCCAGGGAAATTGTACAGTGCTAGCATGCTTTCAGAGAGACTCTGAAAATGTGTAATTATAAACCGTTTGAAAGGTATGAGGTTCCATATAGGATAAAACCCCTTAAAAACAGAAATATTTCCCCTGGTGAAGTAGAAGATGCTCACCATCCTGACCTTTACAAGAGCTCTTAACAGCCTTTTATTCCCTGCTCTTCAAACACCTTAATCTTGGGCCCTGGAAGCGGGAAAGAAGAGCCACAATTTCCGGGCAGTCAAACAGCCACACCCTCACTGGAGCCAATCAGTGACGCAGATATGCACGTGCTATTTTAGACATGGCCCACTGACCTAAGATAGCACCAGCAGTTGTAGATGTGTGCTTACCCTGGTCAGGGTTACCTGCAGCTGACCCGTGCAGGCAGGGCCCAAGGCTGGGGTTACCCCCTGGGCAGGATGCCAGGCCGTCATCGGGCACATACTGTACACAATACAGGTAACACCAGTGAGCCTAACTGCATGTCTATGGACTTTGAGAGGACGCCTACAGGACATGGGGAGAACATGCAAACTCCACACATAGAGCACAGATGGGATTTAAAAGCCCTTTGCTGGTGGTGTACATTAGCAGCGTTACACCCCAAGCCAGAGTGCGGGAACAAGGTTTATTTTCATAAAATGATATTCTAAATTGATCAAAGTACATATTTTGAGGAATGCACATCTGCGCAATGTTTTGTTATAAACAATCTTTTGCACAGAACCGGGATTCTGCAATCCCCTGTCGGAGGAGAGACAGCTGTTGCCAGCCACCCACAGGGCCGGCGTAAGAGAATAAGGCAATCGTCATTTTCCCGTCGGTGTTAAATGTCCGTTACCGCTCTTAGCAGCACATGCGACTCACAGCTGCTCCGAAGAGCCATTAAACTGTGTAAACTACACTCACAGAATGAAAAATGGGCAAAAAATACTCCAAAGGTTAATTTGCGCCCAAAATATCTGTGGTTCATTCTAGGATGTTTGTGTCGGAATTTACCACACCACTTTCCGCTAAAAATCACTAACCGTCACATGTCTGGTTATGTGGGAGGTACCACTGCTGTGTCTTTAGGTTTGTTTTTTTGGGTGAAAATAAAATTAATTTGTGATGGCATTTTTCTACTACCAAAGTATATCAAGTTAAACTATTTCTAGTGGTGTCTTATAAACATTCGCATCACATTATTTATGCAGTCGCATTAGATTATTTAAAACATTCCAAACATGCAGCCAAAGTTATACGTAGGTCTGGGAAGCTGGGAGAAGCCCCTTGAACAGGAAAGATAATGCAAATAACTTTTTGGCAGGTATACCTACACATATGTTGAAGAGAAATCAACTTAAATGTGAATTGACATTTTGATGCTATCAAAATGTTTTTGAGGGTTTCCTCCCAGAGCATGAAAACATGCAGATATTCTTTCTGAAATGAAAAGCCCACTTCCCTTGAAAATCGCGGTCTTCTAAACATTTGCCCCTGCTGCTGCCCCCCCCTATCCTAACAAGCTCCTCCGGTGGGGCAGCTGAGACAGATTGCAGGGCCCTGTGTCTCACACATTTCCATTTTTGACTTGGCTGCCAGTTGTCCTCCAGGAATAGTCATCCTTCTCCCGGCCTTATATGTGCAGAGGGCTTCTCGGTGCTCCTCTGCTGGGATAACACAGCCAAACCACTCAACACAGACCGCTGACACGCTGCCGTACCGTCTGCCCAGGCCATCCTCCAGTCAGTACGACCACTACCTGCTCAGCATGCACATCACACAGCTTAACCGTGAATGCTTACTCCACCTCTTCTCCTTCCTGGACAAGGATAGTCGCCTGAGCTTGTCGCTGACGTGTCTCCACCTCAGAGATGTCTTTCTGGAACCAGGCCTGTGGCCCTTGCTGCGTTTCCACTCGCCGGGTGAGCTGAATAAGTGTAACTTTTTGTTGGGGGCCTCACTGCGCTACCTGTCCATATGCTGGTACTCCAGCAGGGTCAAGGTCTGCAACATCGAAGACTGGATGAAGACCACTTTTCAGAAGGACATCTGCAGCAGACATGAGGGGCTGGTCAGTGCATTCCTGGCTCGCGTATGCAAAACGTGAGTGCACACACCTCTCTAACCTTCACCCTGCTGTGTGAACTTCCTGTCTGGACATGCAGTTTGGTCCTCCTTCATTCATTCTGTTTTCAACTTCCTGTTTGATCATTTGCAGGTATTTTTACTTCATATTGTCTGCTTCATATATTATATTTTCATGCCTGCACATTCACAGCTTTTGTTGAAGCTACACTGCATACTTCAGTGTTATAGGGATGTAACTGTTCACTGGGGACAGCTATTCCCAGGTTCCTTCCATAGAAACTCACTGTCTTTGGCTGGGCAACTAGTGCTATTGATGTGGTGACATTCCTCTTCTTTTTGGGACACAACAGTTCTCTTCCTGCTTATTGCCCAGGTGCTGGGAAGAAATAACATAGTGAAGATATTTTATTTTTCACAGGCAGATGAAGCCAAGAGCAATTTTCTGATCTTCCATATTTAACATAAGTCCAGTTCATGCAACAAACGATGTGATTCAATTTTGTGTTGCAAATGTCCCCACAATGTGATAAAAAAAACCTGCCATTTTGACCTTGTGGGGACAATTTTTCAATTCTGTGAATGCAATAAAACACCAAAAATAGCCAAAAGTCTTGTATTTTGTTTGGTTACTTATGGTTAAAGTTAAGGCGGGGTAGGGGTTAAGGTCGTCATACTTGGGATTAGGATTTTGCCCGTAGAAATGAACGGATGGTCCCAACAGAGACAAAGATACCTAATTTGAAAGATTTACTCATGCTGATGTACCAAGGTAAAGCTAAGTGTCATAAATCTTCCTCTGTTGCCGAAAGCTGTGAAAAGCACGACTTCTTATCGATCATATAACATTTTACTGCCTCCCATTGCTTCATATACACATATAAACGTAAATGAACCTTGCACCAAAGGTTAAGGAGGGGCATTTTACACCATTCCTGTACAATTATCTTAAGCCTGTTAATCCGGTTTTGTTCAGGAGTGTAAATTCACCCACAAACGCTGACAGGCTCGTGTCAGCTGTTCTTGCAAAGCCAGCCCCACCCAATATCCTCAGAGAAAGGTGCTCTGATCCCTTCAGCAGACTCACGGTCCAGACCTGTGACTCTGTGTATCTGTCTCTGCAGCCATTGGCTTGGCACTGCTTTACGATTGAGTCCCCTGGGTATTGAATGAAATGAGCAGGATAATCATGCATCATGAGTTCTAGAGTAGTTTGCAACATTTCCTAATGGTTACTTCCTTGGTCCCCACCATGTTATAACTGGCAGTAATACCCCTGCCACCCCATGTTTTTCCATCAGTAGTAAAATGCTTTATCTAAACCAGAGCAGGAAGGTAGCATTCTGTTCAGACAGTCCTATTTCCCACCACTAGGTGGCAGCATTGCCACTGTGTGATCCTGCAGTACATGCATGCACCTGAAACAGACACACCCATTAAGCAGCACTGACTCATATTATACATTTGCAGACGTTTTTCCAGGGGGAGTTAAAACCTTTCCCAGTGTTTAAATAACGTTACAAAGGATGATTTAACAATTTTTTCTTAAATACTGATTACGCAGTTTTGCACTTGATCTTGGTGTTCTTTTTAAATGCGACCCGCTTGGTATAACTACTTATGTCCTGTTATGTGCTTCCAGGTGTCCAAACCTGACCTCTCTGACACTGGCAGGTTGTGGTCACATCACAGACGACGATGTGGTTGGCGTCCTACGGAGCTGCGCAGCCCTGCGCCGTCTGCGCCTGGAGAACTGCGTGCGCATCACCGACACTCTGCTGCATGGCATCGTCACCTACGGCTCTGCCCTGAGGACCGTACAGATCGACTTCTGTCGTAACGTGACCCAGGCAGGGTTACAGGTGGTGGCGTCACAGCGGCCTGCGATCCAGCTGAGCGCCGATAGAAGTGCAGGGATGATACCCGACTGTCTTCCTCAGGATAGCCCTCGGGACAGGCGACTGAGGCTCAGCCAGCTCCGGGAAGCTCCCAGGACAGTCAGAGGAACTCTCAGAGGGACAGGCAGCGGGACAGTGTGAAGGACAGTCCGAGTCATAGACAACAGGCTACAAATTCAGTGGCACAGTGAGGGGGACAGAGCAGAGGGACAGTACTAAGGACAGACACTGGGACAATGAGAAGTAAAGGCACTTTGAATGGGGAACCTTGAAAATATCCATGACAGACAAAACTAATACATACGCAGTGGGACAGGCACTAGGACAAGGGGAAGGATAGGTAGGGGGACAGTGAGAGGGACGGACAGGAAATGAGATAACCGCAGTGCCATAGGACACGGAGGAACACAAAGTCAACAAGCTGGAATATGGCCGATAGTGAGAATTATCCGTTTATGTTTGTGTGAAGCATATTTTTGGGGACCATGAAGAAAGAAAGCAAATTGATTAGAAAATGGATAATGTTGTCAATATACAGTTATAATTAATTGCCATATTTTTACATATTACTTCAGTTCTTTTTATTACTTTTGTATTTTAAATTGAATTCCAGGTTTGTTTTTCAGCTGTAGTATTACGTTGTGTTTAACTTTTTATAACATATAATTTTTTAAATAAATATTGAAAGCCTTCCACAAGCAGGTATAGGAAATTGATGGATGGATGGATGGATGGATGGAAGGACAGAATATGTCTTTTTCATGTTATTATTTTATCTGTGCCATTAATCTCATTGTTTTTGTCTGGAGATACATTTGTTTATTGACCTCTTGTTGCCCAATTATGGAAGTAATGTGTTAGGTTGTGTTGAGTCCTAATTTAACTGGGTGCAGTGGGCAGGACACTGTCCAGACGTAATTCCAGTAAAAACTATGGGCACTATCTGTTGGGTTTTACAGTGAGAAGTGATGCAACTCCAGTAAAAACTGGGGCACTGTCTATCAGGCTTTACTGTGAGCAGTGATGTAACTCCAGTAAAAACTGGGGCACTGTCTAGCTGGCTTTAGAGTAAGTAGTCATGTAATATCGATAAAAGCTAGGGTACTATCTGGTCGGTTTTACAGTGAGCAGTGATGTAATTCCAGTAAAAGCTGGGGCTCTGCCTAACTGGCTTTAAAACCTGGAGTTCTCTGAGGGTGCCAGACAGACCTGTGAATAGACACACTTCATGCAAGAGAGCAGCAAGTTTGAAAATAGCTGGGATGAGGTCTACTTTGCCAATTTTGGCTGCTTGTGCAAGCAGGGGTTCTCCAGTGTTTGGGCCTGCATGACATTCCTGCTTCCCAAAGCAAGGTCTGATCTTAACTGTGCCTGTTCCTTCAGAGACGCTCTTCATTAGGCTTCATTATCAGCTTTCAGTAGATACATATGTGAAGTTTCTGATCTGCAAGGGAAATAATAAGATATTATAGTTCTGAATAACTGGTAGTAACATAGGATAGATAGATAGATAGATAGATAGATAGATAGATAGATAGATAGATAGATAGATAGATATTTGAAATTCCATAATCAATTCAAATTACACTTGAAACATTTGAGTCAAATTCCCTGTTCTAAGCTGAATATGTAAAAGTCCAGATAGAATAACCAGTAGAACATGCTTAGCTACCATTGGCACTATTTGTGAATGAAAATGCACTTATTAATTATATCAATTTTTTAAATGATTTTGGAAATTGTCTACTCACAGTTTAAAGCCTTCCATGCAAGACAATGTATACCAATCACATAGATACAGCTATTGGTCTTTGCCAATGTATACCATTCTCATTGATACAGCTATTAGTTTTGTCAGTGTATACCAATCACATAGATACAGCTATTGGTCTTTGCCAGTGTATACCAATCACATAGATACAGCTATTGGTCTTTGCTAGTGTATACTAATCACATAGATAAAGCTATTGGTCTTTGCCAGTGAATACCAATCACATAGATATAGCTTTTGGTCTTTGTCAGTGTATACCAATCACATAGATATAGCATTTGGTCTTTGTCAGTGTATACCAATCACATAGATACAGCTATTAGTCTTTGCCAGTGTATACTAATCACATAGATACGACTTTTGGTCTTTGTCAGTGTATACCAATCACATAGATATAGCTTTTGGTCTTTGTCAGTGTATACCAATCACATAGATATAGCTTTTGGTCTTTGTCAGTATATACCAATCATATAGATATAGCTTTTGGTCTTTGTCAGTGTATACCAATCACATAGATATAGCTTTTGGTCTTTGTCAGTGTATACCAATCACATAGATACAGCTTTTGGTCTTTGCCAGTATATACCAATCACATAGATACAGCTTTTGGTCTTTGCCAGTATATACCAATCACATAGATATAGCTTTTGGTCTTTGTCAGTGTATACCAATCACATAGATACAGCTTTTGTTCTTTTTACTGAAATAAATACCATTGTACAGAAACTGTATTGGAGGGGTTCCTGCCGTGGGCCTCTATCCATTTAGGGTCAGTTTCTAGTAAAAAAACATTAAGAAGTGCAGTTACAGTCAAAGCACCTGTAATGTTTATCCAAAGCCAGGTGTAAACTTTTATTAGTCTGTACATTTTAATGTGCCAATTAATGTTAACCCTAACCTGACTACTCCTGTTACGGCCACACTGTGTCTTTCTCATGGTAAACTTACTAAGTATGTAAACTAGAGATCAACTAGATACCCTTTGACCCAGTTTCAGTTCAAATTCCATTCTTTAAAAAGTCACATAATGAACAAAGCCACCAGTTCCGCAGATTTCAAAACTCAATTGCTTAATTTGGAGATGCCGATTCTGCTGCAACAGCTTTAAACTTAAAGTTTAAAGTTGCAATTAATCAGTATTCAATGGAGTTAGAATTGCAGTCTGTACATTTGGTTAAAATGCGCAGATATGACATTGCAGTTACACTGACATGATTTATTTGTGGGCGTTGATCTGAAACTCGTTGTTATGGCATCTCACACACTCATTCCTCATTATAAAAGTTCAAAGGCCATGGAAGCTCCTGCCCAAACTCATAGCTGGTGATTGACAGGCAAGATTCACGTTTGATCTTATTTCCTGACCCTGTTTCTGTGGATTATATTTAAGCAACGTGAGTAATGCATGGCTGTCTTTGTGCACCAACACAGCAGTTGCATAGTGTGTGTGTGTGTGTGTGTGTGTGGGTGGGGGGGGGGGGGGGGGTCATGTATGTATTACATTGTGACATTGCATTATTTTAAAAAACTAAAAATGCCAAAAGACTTGTATTTTGTTTGATAACTTAGGGTTAACGTTAGGGCTGGATAGGGGTTAAGGTTGTCATTGTTGGGATTAGGATTTTGCCCATAGAAATGAATGGGTGGTCCCCACAAAGATATGAGTACAGGTCACTGTGTGTATGGTCATGTACAGTATATATTACATTATGGAATTGAATGTCTCCACAATGGGGTAAAAACCTGCTATTTTGACCTTGTTGGGACATTTTTTCCAGTTCATACAAGGGGGATCTCAATTTTATAAAAAAAAATCTGTGACTGCAATCAAAAAACTAAAAATGTCAAACATCTTGAATTTTGTTTGTTTATGGTTAAGGTTAGGGCTGGTTAAGGTTGTCATTGTTGGGATTAAGGTTATGCCCATAGAAATGAAAAGAGTGTCCCCACAAAAATAAGAAAACAACACTTGTGTATGTGTATATGTGTGTGTGCGTGTGTGTGTGTGTGTGTGCGTACCTGCATGCATGCCTGTGTGTGTCACAGCTTGGGGCCATGGCAGGTCGTGGTTCTGGTTCTGTGGCACCGCCAGCACAAGCTCTGTCACGTTGTGAATGGAGGGAGCCGTACATGTCATCAGCAAACCAGTGGGGATCTGGCAGCACAGCACAAGCACAATCATTGTAATTCTGATCAGACCTCAGGCGGAGAGATTCTTTTGCATTCACAAAGGGGAGGCTCGTCAAGCATCTATTTTGAGTCATAAAACCAGTCTGACTCATAAAAAATAGCCCACTCTCCTCTTATTAATTTTCATACGGGGGTCAGAAATTACTCGTCATTTTTCACACATGACAGCATTTGTGTTTTTCTGTGAACAAAAGCAGAGAAAACAAAATTGGCAAAATCCTTATTCCAACCTCTTAGTTTCAAACAAAGTCCTTCGACAGGAGCTGAGTGAACAGAAGCCGGAGCTGATGGTCTCCCTTTGGATGCCGAAAGGGGGGGGGGGAAAGGCACTTTGCAAACACAGCCAATCAATGTCATTGATTAGAATTTTTAGATTTGAATGATCTATCATGGATCAAACTGCCCATAGATGTGCACGTGTGAGTGGTTGGTGTGTGAGTGTGTCCTGCGATGGGTTGGCATCCCATCCTAGGTTGTTCCCTGCCTTGTGTCCATAGCCTCTAGGATAGGATCAGAACCCCCCACAACCCTGAATAGGACAAAGGGTGTCAGAAAATGGATGGATGGATGAATGGATGGAAATCAAGTTTAAGGAGACGCTCCCCCAGTCACTGCCTTTTCCTGAAGAATGGGCGTGTGTGACGGTCATCCAGAATTGGTTTCCAGATTACTGCAGTACTTGAAACTCAAGTTGAATTCAAAAGCTTGAACTAAGCAGATACGTTAAAACCATTTCAGTTATCATATTCATCACAGTCAACTGTGTTGAGCTTTCATGCATTAGGACAACTGCAATTAACCGATTTCCTTCTTCCACTTTGAATGGGGAACCTTGAAAATATCCATGACAGACAAAACTAATACATTTTGTTAGGGAAAGTGATACGTTTTGCATATGTGTCTGTCCAGTCTATAAATCCAGTCTATAAATCCAGTAAAAAATGGCGTCTGCGTTATTGTCCCTATGTACTTCCTAACTTTATTCAGTACACAGGTCAGTTATATTACTGATGGATTTGCAGACAGCATGCATAAAAAACAGCATTTTAAAGTAAATGTTCATTCCAGTTATGTATTAAAATGCTGCTTATTTTCAGCATCTACGAGTTTTCACAAAAGGGACGTGACAAGTCCAGTGATGAGAAGTGTGGAGAACTTCCATGATTTTTTTTATGAGAGTCTGTCGTGCAGTGAGAGCAGTGAGAGCAGTGAGAGGTGCCGGACGGAGGCGTAAATAACTGCATGATGGGCTGGCAAACACAGAGGAAATAGAACAGATGCTGTTTTCTACAGTATGTTTTCTATACGAATCTCGGAAGTGGACGGTAACCGGCCGTCGGTAGCAGGTGGTTAACAGCAGTAATCTGGGAGTCCTTGCCTCAGTGTTGAGGTACGAGCCAGTCAAGTAGACGGACATTAGAAACAAAAGGTCAAAATTAAAAAGCTAGTGAGGAACGATGTGTAAAAACATCAGAGCCCTTAACTTTAACATACAAGCTTGGCAGCGATATCCGGCCTGGTACCTATGCTTAACGCATCTGGCATCTGCCAACTCCTTAGCCTGAAGATCTGTGAGTGTAGAATTACAAGGAAATGCGGGCAACATTCTTCACACCCTCATAGCGTCAGGTTCCCCAGTTGAATACTTATGTTTCTGCATGTGGGGGGAGGGGAGGTGTTTATTTCATTGATGACAAATACAACAAGTAAGGTAAGAATAATGGTGTGACATAAAGCACAATTAAGTGAGCATGTGTATTCACAACATGTGCTACTCTGGGCCGTGCCTAGATGTTCTGAGCCCCCTGACAAAATGGGCCCTCCAACCTGATTTTATATATATTTTCACATATTCAAGTGCCCCTGTCAAGTGCTGACCCCCCCCCCCCCCCCCCCCAATCTGCTAGGGTATCTATGCCTCTCCAATGGCCCAGGCCAAATCAGATAGCCTTGGTCATTTGCATTTGATTCTTAGGTAAATCTACAACATTACCAAACACATAAATATTGTTCATCCATATTTTGTATTTTTGTGACCGTTTGTAACCTCGAAAGACAGAGATCAGGATACACCATGTAGAGGATCTTCTGAAGAGCTTCTGAAGACCCTGAGTGACTACGGTTCTCCAAAGGCTGTGGGCTGCTCAGGGTACTATAGGATCTACAGGCACTCAGAAAACAGAAGTTCATTGAAGGACCTAAGTCTTATATTAAAATAAAAGCAGGGAAACTGAGTGGAGATGTTAGGACTGGTCAAGTGCTCAGGGTGGGTTTCCTTGGCCTCTTGTTGCCCCAGTAGCAACCAAGATGGCTGAGAACAAACAGAAAGCCACTTTGTCCCTGTCATTAATGTTTGAGTATCTTGCACACACTATTCTGCAGTACAGTTATGTAACACTGTTCATGAATTAGTTATACCCCTTCATACCCTGTTTGGGTATCAAAATGAGAGATAGAAGCAATATGATATGATCGATGTTATCCAGAGTCTAGTCTATACAGGAGGTGGACAAAATGATGGAAACACTTAATAAAACATATCAGTATCAAGGAACTAATGAAAAGGGCTATCATTCCCGTAAATAGCTGATAACCCCCATGAGATGCCCTCCCCATCACGATTCATTGTGGAATGAGTGCATTCTTTAGTTTTCGCCCAAATGTAAACTTATCTAGAAGAAGGGTAAAAGATCAAATTATACAGTCTTTTTTTCGGGTTTTGTGCTCCTCATAGCCTCGTGAAACTCGTAATATGTAACATTTTTGTTTCGACTGGGTCACAGAGGTGCTGATTCAGTGATTCCACTCTGTTATGTTTAGTAGCTATTCTATTGTTGAATGTGTCCTTTTATCCACGTCAATGAGCTTTACTTTTCAGCTAAAACCTTTCCCTTTATTCGATACATCTTGTTCATGTTTGGCATATGCTGCCATGATGATAATATTAATATTCATATTAATAATATCACCGTTTTTGTCACTGTGATTTGGGCATTGAATTTTTGGCTTCTTTGGAACTCTTCGGATCACCTTGAAATGTTGCATTGCACGCTCACATATGGAAATGTTGACTGTCAGACCTCCTCTATAGCTGAGACATGCTGCTAAATGGCATTCAAGCCAATATGACTCAGCTGTTTGCAATTGTGCTTTAATTGCTTCAAAATATAAAGTCCTTTGTGGTGTGGTGCTTTTGCTGTTTTTCTCCACCACCAAATGTTCTGTTAGACTTGGACAATCGATCTCATCCCACATGAATCGAATAGCATATATGGATTAAAGAACATTATCTGCATTGAAATCCTAACCACATATCCTGGTCAGGGACATAGTGAGGCCTACAGCCTTCTCCCAGCTGTACAGAAGCTGTACACAAGGCTGGGGTGTAGGATACGGATCTATCACAGGTCACACACAGTCATGCATGTGTTTGGGCTGTGGGAACAAGCCAGTCTGACTCAGGGACAACATGCAAACATCATACACACTGTAGAGCTCGGATTCAAACCCTAACAGCTTTGTTTATATTGTTATATATGAACTGGCAATACATACAACTGATTTAAAGAAATCTTTTTCAGTTTTGAAGTGTGCCTTGGCTGCTTTTTCATTGCAACATAAAAATTTAATAATCTTCCAAGTTTTAAATGTGAGAAAAATCAGATTAATACTCAATAAGTAATAAAAGAGATGTATAATAGTGCAGAAACAGAAATTAACACTGAAAGACATCAATGATATTTAAATTACATTGTTATGATCATTGATGCTTTCAACAGTAAGAAGAAACACTGGCTCCAAGGAAACCTTTGACCCACTGCCGTGTTGCCTTGGCTCCCTGTCTTTGCCATGTCCAGCAAATATTTACAAAATGTCCCACACCTGAGATTTCTTCCATGAACTGCAATCCTTAGGGACACACATTGTAACTCACGAATGTTCCACACTGTCTACAAAGCTTTGTATTGTCAATTCATTAATTGTTTTGGGGAGCCCTTTTAACAAACAATATGATAATGATAACAATAAAGATGACAGGATTTTTTTCGTTTCCGCATATCCCATCTTGTCCTCCGCAGAGATACACACACATAAACAGGTGAGAACAACACTCGGGCTCTGAGCATTTATCTGGTGCCACTGGAGCAGTTTCCAAGGGCAAAAATCTTGCTTGAGGCCCCAGTGCTGATGCAAGTATTCTGCTGCCCACAGACACTGAGCCACACACCACCCAAAATGCATTTTTTTTTAAGTATGATATCATTTAAAAAACGGAAATCCCTTAAAAACGACCCAGTGCAATTTGAAACTTAAAAATAATTTCAGTACATAAATTTAACATTAATAAACTATAAATAAGAAAACTATCCACTGCCATGGTATCAATTTACAAACCCATCAGACCACATTCATTCTTCCAATCTGAATATAGTGACCTTCTTCCTGATTTTATTCTGCCAAAGTTGTCCTGATAGATAATATTAACAATGGAAGCAGTTTTTTCATCCCTGCTCATTCACCTGTGTGACATCAGGCGAATACAAAATAAATGCCCACTTCATTCAGTAATCAGAGATGAGGTGAGTTGCTGTGTTCTGATGATCGCATCGATGGAGGCAGGGCATGTTAAGAAAGTTGCATGTAGGAGACTGGATCAGGCCAAGATGTTGGATCCTATCTCTGGTACTGTCAAGAGTCATATGTCTAGATATAGTTGATGATCAGTCCAATTTTTTAATTTCCCAGTGGCTGGCAGTGGCTTGTTTTGGCCTGGGGCGCATCAGAGAGCAGAGAAGTGGGGCTACTGTTCCCTGTGGATGAAGGGAGGATCTATTTGTAGAGCTGTCTCTGTAACTGTCTTTCACAGCATCCATCGAGGCTAAAGGAAACCAGGAGAGAGAGGAAAACCAGAGGGCAGTGATTGCTTAATATGGCTGTCAAGACAATTAACAGACAGTGTCTTTGCACTGATTAGTTCCTTAACCATTAAACAAAGAGTATATACTGGTACTAAGCTGTGCTAATTTTAGAAGTACATTGATCAAGTGTGGGTGTGCCTCTCTGTGATCCAGCTATTAGTTAACCCTAAACCTTATTTCTTGTGAGCATTGCTATGGAAGGGTGTAGATTTGGGTTCGGATGGTACCAAATGCTACCAAAATTGTGGGAGTGCCATGTGAGTTTAGGGGTGTAGAGGGTTCAGGGCTGATTTGGTCCCTGCCAATGTTGTAAAACTGTGTCTTTGCTGTTTTGCCATGAAAACCAAGTTGTCATCAAAATAAAACCGAACAATGAGCTATAATGCTTAATGCTATGGTGATACATGCCAACCATTCTTCGTTGATGATCTTACAGAGTTCCGCTTCATTCAGTAAACAAAAAAAAAATGATCAAAACAAGGAATTGGGCTTGCAGTCAGCTAAGGAATGAAAACATTGGACACTGGAGGATTAAAAAAAACAATGTCTGGCCTAATGAATCCCAGTTCCTATAAATGCTCATGGGAGGGCTACAGCATCTCAAGTTTATGCATCCAGCACGCAGTGTGGTGCTGTGGACCAACTCATACACATGATACAAGTGGACTAAAGCTTGAATGCAACAGAACACCTGAAAATCATCACCAATCAAACACATCCCATCATAACAGTAATGGATATTTTTCGGCTAAATAAGTCCTGAATGGTTCCAAGGATAAGAAAATGGATTCAACTTAATGCAGTGGCCTTCTCTATCCAAATGAACATCTTCTGGGTGAGATGGAACAAGTTATTCAGGGTAGCGATAGACTACCAGCTAGTACAACTGTAGGAAGAATTTGAATCAACATGAGCCAGCATTTGACCCCTGTTGTCCATTCTCCTTAACCTGAGGACAATAGGTTACATGATGCTATGATGCCCCCTATTTTCTACACTCAGTGTACAACTCAACTTCTTCTTCACTATTACATATTTTGCAACAAAACATCTCCACAGCTGTTTTTACACAGATGATAGATAGACAGACAGACAGACAGATAGACAGATAGATAGGTGGATATTTGTCTCCAGTATCTCAGCTATACTGCTGTTAGACTACTACCAATCTACCCAGACCCACCCGCAGACAACTCACGCCCCCCCCCCCTTCATAAAAACCACTTGCCAGCCAGTTGGCAGACCTCACCAGCTAGGTAAGTTCTGGGTTTAGGGCAGATGTACAGAAGTCAGGGATCAATCTCATTCAATATCTCCATTTACATTAGAGTACATTAGAAGGGTTTGCCACACTATTGCAGATTATAACATAAAAATATATATTACTGTATTTAATTTATTTATTATTGTTTATAGAATTTTGTCTATTATTATACCACTTTTAACAGTACAAGTGCTTTACATAAAACTAGATGAGAGGAAAGATTTGCAGACTAACAGTGTTGGTCATCAGGGGCTCATTGAGGCCCTACCAGTATTAAAGTTTTCAGCTTTGGGAGCTTGAAATGAGTGTTTCCAGCATACGGCTCCACGTGTAAACACAGCAAGGCATTCCTGGGGCCTGCTGGCTCCTGGGCTCCTTCTGGGCTTGCAGAAATCCTCTGTGTGGTAATGCACACAGAAGGCCGCACAGCTGTGTGTTACCACCCTGTGCACAAACACTCTGAACTCACTGAACCCGCAGCAAGGGGGCCCACTGCAATTAGGCTCAATGGTTTGCCATGAATGTATGTTAACAGTGTCAGTGAGTGCAAACTGTCCTAAGGGTGACCTTTTTCACTGTGATACTTTGAAGAAGGTTGATATAAACAAGACAAGAGGCAGAAAAACCTCTAAAACATAAATGTTGAACAAGTTAATGAGTGTGCTATTGATGCAAAATAAAACAAATTCAGGTCAAATCCTGATCAGAGCAAAACCAGTATAACCTTAAATAGATCGCAAAAGACCCTAAACAAAATTTGAAACATGGGGATGTTTGTCAAGAGTATTTATTTGATTTATAATGAAAGGCAGTTGTTTATTTATACGTGGGATAACAAGAAGACTTGTATTCGACCATCTAAGTGGGGATTTTAAACATTAATCAATTCAGTTTATAAGGCAGGTGCTTGACCTTTGAGCTCATTACATCGGGGGTCTGGGCTGCCAGTCTATGGTCCGTATTCCACTGGGCCAGGGAATGCTGGAGGTTTGGGGAGGGCTTGGTTAACTTCCAAAAAGAAATATTTTCAAACCACGCCTTTTTTTCAAGGCCCCCTGACATTTGCTGTCCTGATATCATCTGAAAAGGAAAGGGAATGGCTGAACCTGGCCCACCAAACCCATCACCCCCCCACCCCACCCCCAATCCCCGGTCGACAAGTTTTACCAGTCTGTGAAACAATGTATGCCGCAGTTGGGAATCCCTACCTTATAAATTAAACAGGAGAACTTGGAAGTCAGTTCTCTACTTAACAGTGAAGGGAAGAAACTGCAGGGATTATATGTCCATACATCTACTCCTAGTAAGATTTCTAGCTGCTGCTTTTTGAATAATGTGCAGCGTTTGCTTGCTGACAGAGCATTACAGGAATCTAAACTACGGTACGCGAAGCATGTCGCTTCTCAGTGCCTTAAATACCAAAAGAAAAGTTAAAAAGCAAAAAAATTAAAAAAAGCCTTATCTTGGCAGTTTTTCACAGCCATAGATTCACACCTTTCTAAAAGATCACCAAGATCACGTGCCAAGCTAGGCAAAGGTTCAGACCCTCGGAGCTGAGGGCTGAAATTATAGCAGTGCTCCTGCCGCCAAACAAAAGGAATCTCAGATTTCTCCACAATAACTGGTAGAAAACTTTCACTCCTCTAAGTCTGGACTTCATTAAAGCAGTTGGCTAAAGTGACAATATATGAGGTGTCATTATTGTGTAACTGAAATCGATATGGGCAATCGATGCATGCAAGTTCCAAATAATCAGTGCATAATCTTAACAGCCTAAGGATCTCTTTCACATCATTGCCCATGCAAAGAGAAGATACTCCCTTCCCTATTATTTCACACATAGATGTTTCATCATAAATGGTATCATTTTGTTCATTTTGTTTGCATATCAGAGATGATGTTTTTTCTTGTTTTCCTGTGACAGATGGAGCTCAGTATGATCGGTGTGAATATGGTTAGTGCATAATACATAATTGCTGTACTGTGTGTTGACAGTTGATGGACAAACAATGGACTAAAAACTAAAAATCAGAGCTAGAAAAGACAATATAACATCAACAGAATAGAAACGTCTCAGCTCCATTTGCCTCTCAAAGCAGGAACGATACGATTTTTCTTGGTTAATTAATAAATAAATTGGTTAGGCAAGTAAAAAACAAAATATAAAATTTACAAAAAATTCTTGATTATCAGTAAAATAATGTCCACAAGGGATATATGAACAACCACGATGTTCTGGACTCAGCTATTAGGGAAAAATCTATGCTGAAAAACTTCAATGCAATAATAATAATAATGATAATTGCAATAATGCAAACCAGGCATCCTAAAACAGCATTTTCTGTCTTGTCAAACAGACAATGTTTCTGTTAGGGCTAGTGAATTCGACCTCTAACATAAAAGCAGTGCATGGAGCCCTCAGTTCACGGAGCCCTCAGTTCACGGAGCCCTCAGTGCATGGAGTCCTCAGTGCATGGAGTCCTCAGTGCACGGAGCCCTCAGTTCACGGAGCCCTCAGTTCACGGAGCCCTCAGTGCACGGAGCCCTCAGTGCACGGAGCCCTCAGTTCACGGAGCCCTCAGTTCACGGAGCCCTCAGTGCATGGAGCCCTCAGTTCACGGAGCCCTCAGTTCACGGAGCCCTCAGTGCACGGAGCCCTCAGTTCACGGAGCCCTCAGTTCACGGAGCCCTCAGTGCACGGAGTCCTCAGTGCACGGAGCCCTCAGTGCACGGAGCCCTCAGTGCATGGAGTCCTGCTCCATTGCTCCATAGTCTAGTTCCTATGCTACTGTGCCCATTGGAGGAGCTTTCAATGGTGGACTCGATGGGCTTGATGCCCTGTGTGTCGTGACACGTTACTCCTGTGATCAGCATCAAAATTATCTGCCATTTATACCACAGTAGCCCTTCTGTTGGTCTGTACCACTTAGGAAGCCTTCATTCACATCCCGCATCTCCGAGTCCTGTCCGCCCACCACCCAGTTCCAGGTTCGTGGTTGTTCCCTCCTCAGACCACTCTCAGCAGGCACACTCCACAAGCCTTGCCAGTTCAGAAATGCTCTGATCCAGTCATCTGGCTGTAATGGTATGACCCTTGTCAGAGTCATTCTGGTGGCGACCTCTGCTCATTGCTTCTGCATTCAACACGTCAACTACCAATTCCGATTGTCAGCTTACCGTGTAATACAGCCCAGACCTTGATTTAACTAGATAGTAACATTATTTGCTTCACATGGTGGTGGTCGTAATGTTTTTGCTCAATTGAGTATACTGTTAAAAATCTAATCTGTGTGTATACATGGGTGAACTGATTATTATGAAATACATTTGAAATGCACATATGATCCTGTTCTGTTTAATATGTGCACTGACCACTTCGAACTTTCATAAATTGTATGTAATCCATCATAACTTTTTGGTCACAATCAAACAGTCATACAAATCCAATCACAGGACACAGACTGATGTGATTTTTCTTGTGGTGGAAACAGACTAAAGGGTCTCTGTAAATGACATACTGTATACCCCAGTGCAAGAATTACGCAATATTTTGTTGTGTGTGGATTCCAGAGCATGCAGTTACATAACTCTGTTATAGTTTACCGCAGGTCACATGGCTGATTCAGCCCATAGTAATCCAGCTAAGCTTGTCTGCTAGCTTGCAGGTCCTGACCACAACTGCACTGTGCTGGCAGATGTCATCAGATGAGGTTTACGTCAAGGTATGTGAAGCGTCATGGCCAGCAGGGAACCAAACCCGGAATGGAGACAGAATAACAGAGTGAATAATTACGATAGATCAGGTAAATTACAAAAGTACCTGCATTACATTTTGACTAAAATGAAGAAACAAGCATATATGGAGCTGATCTGGAAATGGAAGTATTATGTAGCATGTTCATCAAAGGCACTATCACCTCCCACCTCCATGGGGTCAAACTCTGCCCCCATTCTTTATGTGCAGAGTTTGAATCCCCAGGGTTGATCAAGCCGTTTTACAAGGGTATCCTCCTCTAGGCCGAAACACGTGATTTGGCTGTGACTTGGTACAGTGAGTATATATGTTTGTGCTCTGCAATGGATTGGTGTCCCATCTAGGGTGACTTCAAGCCCTTTGCTTCCTGGGATAGTCTGCAGACTCACCATAACCCTGTACTGCACAGCATTCACAGAAACCTTATAATGCAGTTATGCCTGCTCTAACTAATGGAGAATAGACCAGATGTGCTGAATAGATGGCTGAACAGCAAACTATAAGCTGATTGTACATGTCAGATTCGGTATTAAAACTTCCTCCCTGAGCGAGTTCATAAATTATGCAGGAATGTTGAAGCAAAATACTGTATTGCTCAATTGGCATTTGAGTTCAGTTTAATACAGCATTGTGCAGCTGGGCAAAGTTTTCATTAGAGATGCCACATAATCATTTTTTCTGGTCCAGCCCAGATATAAAAATTTTGAGTGTTTGCCGATATCAATACAAATCCAATATTTTTTCTCCTTTATCAACCAATAAGCAGTAAATTAGGTATCTGTATCAATACATTTAAAATAACATGGCAAATTATCTGCATTTAATGTTGTGGTGGTATGAGTATGTTAGGGTTAGAAAAATATAATGGTCATCTTGCTCAAACAAAAAGCTTTGCCACAATGCTACAGGCACGTCACGCTAAGGCTACCAGCATTTTCGCAATTTTCAGGCTAGACCCATCTCTGGCGGACAGTGCTGGAGAGGCAACTCACAAAAGTAATCCATTAAAGACAGAGGTGGAAAGGTCAACCAATTGAGTATATCGAGTCACAGTCACAGAGTACTGAACTGGTTGGTTGAAACACAACCTTGGTCTGGACTTTTACTTTCTGGACCTGAACTGTCCACCTCTGTCTTAATGGATCACTTTTGTGAGTAACTTGCCCAAAACTGCTGATGGAAAAGGATTGGTTCCCCCTTCCATATCCAATCCCAGTTTTTTTTTGCTGGTATCGACCCGATACCGATAGTTGGTGTCGGATCGGTGCCGTCTCTAGTTTTTATGAAATACTTTAGAGCTTAATATCATTCCAGTGTTAGTGAAGATTGGTGAAATGAGGGTGGATTTGAGTGACTGAAGGCGATGGAAGCTACAGGGAGCCGCCCCAGAATGAGGACAGCGGCACTGACCTGTCTGCAGTAGAAAGGCACAGTTTCATCTGAAACAAGCTGCAAAGCCATCAGCCACTGGATGAGACACTGGCTGCCCCACTGCTTCCACCCACAGACACTTTTCCTCCAGCACTTTCATTCAGTGGCTCTCCCAGGTTGTGGCCTGTGACTCATTACAGTGCATATGTAGATTTTTGTATATGTAGATGTGAGATGATGGTAAAGATATGCCCTTTACGGGGTCACGCAGACACACACAGACACACACATGACTCAAGCATCATCTGTGCGAAAGACAGCATGGCTGAACAGTGTGAAATCCCCTCGTTTCATGAATGAGAACAAGGAGCCCTTTGGATCCAGTCAGGCTGTATGCTCTGAATCATTCATAATCTCCCGACTGAAACATCAAAGTGCAACTTCCATCTGTGCCTCTCTGCAGGCTGCGGCAGAGAGTGGAGACCGCATGCGGCGGGAACTGGGGTTTTGTATGGATATCGGGAGGTGGCGAGTTTACTTCAAATCCACCCCCACTCCACACAGCGTACAATTTCACTGTCTGTCAACAGCAAAAATGTGTCTGTGCTAAGACATGTGAACGTCTGCGCTGGCAAAGCGATGCTGCAGTGTCGGCCGTTATCTCAACCTTCAAACAACCTAGTTGCGAAACTGAATATATTTCCTCACAATTTAAACGCAAGCAGGTATGTGCCGCACTAAAATTTGAATTGCTTTTTGGACGTGCTTAAATACACTGAAATCGATCTAATCTATAAACATACATACACACACATACGCAGCATATATATTCATAAACATACATAGATATAGTGTGCATTTATTAGTAAAAGTGCGGGTAAAACCAATGGGGAGAACATATGACATTTGAAACTTATAGGTCAGATAGTAAAAACTACATGTGTCAAATATGACTCAATTTCCCAGAATCTTTAACAAGGGCATCCAAAGTGCTGAAGCTTAGCAGAAGGAGACAGGCGTGCAGTCATATCCCTCCACCAGCTGAGGGACTTCAAAGAGTGCAATAACCTGGTAAGGGTATCAAGCTGGGACCAAGTATCAAGCAGAATAATAGGTCTGTCAGAAATGCAGCGCCTGCAGTCACTAACAGCAGTAAGACCACTGCACTGAAAGAGCTGCAATATCTTTTCTGAGACAGGAATCAATCTATTCTCAAATATTTGTTTACAATTAACGGGAATGATATGACATAAAATGTTCTCAATTTTTGGCTTATGATCTAGCAAATGGGGGCCGAAGCTGGAGAAGCAGGTGCTGAGGTGGTTTGAGAGGTATCCTGCTAGGACCTGACTCATTAGTGCTGCACACGTCACTCTCGCGGGCCTCCCGCCGTGCCGGTTGCTCGCTAGCGTTTTCACACACTACCTGCTTTGCTGAAGACACCACATAGAGCCCAAGGAAATAAACCGTCTCCTGTCTTCGCTTTGATATGCGGCAGCTGCTCTGTGCCCGTTTGTCTGATGGCTTTTATGGCATCGCACGAGGGAAAAAAAACCTTGCACGTACATCAGATCAGTTCTAAAATAGGGCTGATTTCCGAGACCAGGAGAATGATATCACCTAACATAGGTAGATATTTATCATCAATTTTCTCTTTATGGAGCTTACTGTAAAACGATACCTGCATATAAGACAAATAGGATGTGAATGCAGTTTGTGCTTATTTGCAAATACAGGGAGAGGGAGAATAGTCTCTTTTTCCCGATTACATTTGCAGTTTCAGAGGCTAAGAGAGGGAAAGTGTTTGTATGAGGGTGTCTCCTACACACTGTCACGTTTTATTGCGATAAGGCGCTGACTAAACCCACCAGCCTTGCAGTGTCCGTCGCTCCTTTCACTTAAGTGCCACAGAGATGCAGCGGAGGTGGTCTGACTCATCAATGGTGTCCCCTTATACACTCTTTCCGCTGCGGCCATTCACCTTATCTTGGCACGCCGATCACAGAAGAGATGAGTGATAGGGAGATGCCAACTTCACTTCCTTTCCAGCTTCTTCAATTAAAAATAGAAAGCTCAGGGCTTTCAAATTACAAGCAAGCACACAGAGTGCCAAAAGGACTCCGTTCAGAAGGAGCACAATGATCAGACTTAGTCAAAAAAAGCAGGCCACAATTCTGTGCCTTGGAGAGACTGACAGAACCCCATATATAGTCAATACTTCTCTTATCTGTCATTCATATGTAGTGCAGCTTGTATTTCAGTCTTATTATGACATCACCCAGGGGAGTCAGCACTGAATTATTGAAGTTACTCCCATTCCTGGTTGGGAAATTATTTAGACTGGCACCAAATGCTTATGGTTTGGGGCCTGGAAGAGGCCCGCAAGATATGTTTGTGCTGTGACCCAGATACCTGAAAATGAAGCTTTTTCCTCTGCCTGTGCAGTGTCCCGGCGCTGGCTGTGAAACGTGAACACAAACAGCAGCCCCACTCTGGAAAGAAGTAAATAACTCCCTGTGCTGACTTCTTCAGCGTTTTTATGCACACTGGAGCCAATTTAATTTTTACAAGAGCAAAAAGTACGAGGGGCACATATGTTGGGATCAGCTTTCACTGGAATTTTACTGGTGATTTAAAAAGGAAATAAGGACATGCAATTTTTCTGAAACGGTTACCTGAGCTGTATCTGGCCATATCTTAAGGCAAAATCCATACTTTTCAATGAATTCTGGTGATCTTTTTGATCTATTCTTCCATCTTCCAACTACTTTGCAGCATAAGATTGATGTGAGGGACAATTCACATTAAACTTATTGAGCGGACACTTCATCCAAAGCAACATACTTTTCTGGGAATGCAGGGTCAGAACATCCCAGAACCGTTTCATTGACATCATGACTCTGACTCTGACTCTGCCTACCCCAGGAGCTGAGCCACTTAACCCTAATCCACTATGCCCCCCCCCAATTTAGTCCATACTGGAGTGTTTGATAAGCAGTGTGGAATTTTTTTCCATAGGCAGACATCAACTCTGGCTGGGATCCCAGTCTATTGCAGGGCACATGTACACATGCATGCACTCTAGGGCAAATTAGATACTTTAATTACCCTAAAGAGCATCTCTTTGGAGTGTCTGAGAAAATGTGCACAAATTCAGGGGTAACATACAAACTCCACACACAAAGTGCCAGATTGAAGCCCATATTCTTGGAGGTATGAGGTGACAGAGCTACAGTATCTGATGTGCCGCCCCAGTGCTTCATCCAGACATCATAAGGTACAAGGCAAGGGACCAGCATAACAATGCCAGTGTATTGCCAGAAAATTGATTACCAATATAAGTAATACAATACATAAGTTGAAAGTTCTATCTGCACCAGTTTTATCAATAAATAGTGTTATGTGATGCTAGGTAAATGTCTTGTCGTGTTAGAAAAAGTGGTCAAAATAATGAATTCTGTCAATAAACTATGTGCCCAAAAAGGAATTATTAAACCAAAGCTTATGGCCAAACTTCAGTGATGTTACATCACTTTAATGAGTGAATCACCAGTGGGGTATGAATAGCTTATTACAGTATGTAGCCAAGTTGGGCCTGGTTATACTATTTGGAATTTCTGTGATTCATGGGGCCATCTAAGTAGAAGGGAATCTAGAAAATTAGAGAATTGCTACTTGCGTTAGGAATTGTGAAATGACCCCTATGTTGCTTGACATTGTCAGTTTCTGGCTTACCTGAAAGGGCAAAGTTTCATGGTAAATTTGACCTCTCCATCAACCATCCTCCAATAGCCTTTCCTGGTCAGGGTCACAAGATCTGTTTACACATTTACTGTTACTGACTATTACTGTAATTACAGTATATGTACTAGTCGAAAATATGGACTATTTGTGATCTTGATTTATTTAGACAATAAACCCAGAGACGACTTTGATTAAAATTAAAATTACATGGACCAGAAACCTCTGTATTTAAATAAAAGCTAACAGACATTAGTTCCCTCTTTACTTTAATGTCATTATCTCTGGAGATCTGTTCTGAATTTGATCCAATTAGAAAAACGAACCTATGCAGCTATAGACTTGCTCTTCTTTGCTACTCCCTCAATCGGCAGCCCTGTTCCCCGACACTTTCCTGCTCAGATCCTTCCTAACCTTCCCTTTCTTTCCAGTCTTTCCAGTTCTGAAACGTCCCAGACTTCATGCCATTTTCACACCCCCTTTCTTCTCATCTATTGTAAAATATTTTTAATTACATCATATATCTTATTTTAAATTCAGTTTATATATATATATATACACACACACACACACACGCGCAGGCGCTCCTTTACTTACGAATGAGATACGTTCTGAACGGCCGTTCGTAACTTGAAATGTTCGTAAGTCGTTATTCAACATCATTTTAAGGGTATACACAAGTACAAAGAACTACGATGCTGGGAGTACGCACGCTACGCTGCTGCACGGAGGGAGTAGCGGCCAGAAGGCGTACTAGGCGGGAGCCCAATGAACACAATTTGGACTTACAGTCCTCTTCGTTCGTATGTCTGAAAGTTCGTAAGTAGAGGAGCATCTGTATATATATATACACACACCATGCTGCCTAAATACTAGTAACTCAGTTCATCTCCGGACTTTCTAATTAACATTTTCATATGACGTTATTTACCTTACTTACGCCTCTTTAGTACTCCTACATTTCCAATTACTTTTTTTCCAGTGAGGAAGCCACATAATACAGGAACAAGGCTGGGCTACACCGAGTCCATCACATAACATAATCATACACTATGGCCTGTCCTGAGACAACAATTAGCTTAACTACATGTGTTTGGTCTGAGGGAGGCACAGGGAGAACATGCAACTCCACACGGGCAAAGCAAAAGTAGGATCTGAACCCCCACGAACTCCACTCTTTGACTCCCATTGCCATTCCATTCATCTTCACAAGCTAAAAAAAGGAAAAGTTTTCTGGGGAATTCATTGGGACAGATCCCAAAGAGCAGTTAGCATTCGTGAGTAAAATGTTACGTGGGTTATGTTCTAGAATCTAGAAGCATCAGGTTCGCTGGACGGATGCCTGCAAATTGCCCAGTTGTTGTGATCATGTATGCATGCATGTACATTTGTAGGTATACATATATATATATATATATATGTATGTAGGTATGTTTTTAATATTCCCCAAATCTGGGTGTTAAACGTGATCATCTTCTCCCCTTTGTGTGGGTTCCATGCTCTCTGGTTTCCTCTCGTGGTCTGAAAACGTGCAGCCTGGTGAAATGTTGACTCTAAAATACGCATAATGTGTTACTGTGCGTGTGGGTGTTTGTACAGTACATCCCATCCAGGGGCTTAGGCTCCATACTCTACATGACCCTGTAAAGGATATAAAATTGGAATAATGGCAGATAGATGGAAAGTATACATATCCATCAATTATCATCCATAAATCCAGTAAAATTCAACAAGGACAAGGACCAAACAGTGTTGTTTCCTTTTATCTGGACCCCATTAGCTCTTCTGATAGCCTTTCTATTAAAATTACATAATTGCTACTTCAGACTACAAAAAACATTAAAGCAGCCAACATGCCATATGATGTACAGCATCTGCAAAAGTACTGATGGATCGGAAAGATTGTGCTTGGGGAATAACAAATTACATTAAACAAACAAACCATGTGTTTTGTATTGTCTTTAAATCAGCATTTTGCAATTTTTAAATACACTATGCCCGTCCGTGATAAAAAATACGTTATTGCGTGTTGTGTAACTCCTTATCTTATAAAAGTAACGAAGTAAATTGGACCTTCGATTTGCAGTCGCAGACTTGCAGCCGACCAGCTGCAGTTGAAACAGTTGCACAACGAAGCTTCTTGGAGCAAAGCCACTCCTTCCATCCACGTGCTTTTCTAATTTGCATAATATTCACATATACGTGACCACCCGCCCAATCACACTCAGTAGTGAATGCCATTTGTCAGATTCGTAGCTTAAGCGAGCGAATCGGAAGGCAGCTTGGGATTGTGCCCGCCCTCCCAGACACGTTGCCCTGGGAGAAGTGACACGGGTGCTCCAAAACTGGGCTACATCACCGAAACGGCCGCGCCGGTCATGATCAGTGTTTTACCCGAGAGCCCAGTGTTTTTGCGCTGAACAAAGGGAAGTGCGATTCACTCACTTCTGGTAAGGAATGACACCATTGAACTCTCATCCGCAGTCTTTTTTTCATCCGCAGCGCAGATTTGCTGTAGACACTTGTATTTAATAGGAAGAAAGCAGTCGGGGTTCATCTTATGTAACATTATTCTTATTTTAAATTCGGAGATTCGTTTTGACTTGACCCGGGATGTTCTCCTAAAGCAAGCGTGGCGAATAGAGAAAAAAAGCAGTGCAGCCCCGTGTTTATTGGTTTTATATGCCGTAACGTGTATAAGATGGTGTTGGATGCATGTTGAGAGGAATGTTGATACAGTTGTTTCGGAATTCCATTATAATATAGCTGATTGGGTTCAAGTTGCTGTGACCAACACGGCGTCTGTCCTTCCGCAAACACTGGACTACATTTCAGGACGCATTGCATTTATTCTTTGCGCGTTTAATATGGATATTGACTGAAGTCGTAACTTTCTTTGTTCTACATATTCAGAATGTTTGCATTCTTTGTATGTTTTACGGGATGTGGAGGAATCTGTTTAGGGCCTCATCCTCATTACTACTTAGTGTAGGTGTAAAACCCGTGATCATGACAAAATTAGCAAGTTGCACCGCATATCTACAGACGTGTTTGTGTCTTTTGAAATTGATATTATTATTATTATTATTATTATTATTAATACTGTTTTATCAATGTGTAAATTTTAGTTGATGCAGATAACAGTAATATCTACTAATTTTGTTCTGTGTAGTACAATTATTAAAACCATGAACATTACATGTTTGTGTCTTTTGAGTTTTTATTATAAATGTATTACATTATTGCATGGGTATTATTGCGTGTGTAGGTATACTTGGTTTGGTGTTTGGGCCATCTGTTGAAAATCAGGCCTTTTGGCATATTTGCAGATCTACGACCCATTCTGATTATAGCAGTTTCAGATCGTCTGACGGTTCCCCTTAATTAAAGCATTTTATTATTCATATTTAAAAGACGTTTAAACTAATCAATTATTCTATAAAAAATCAACGATACAATGCTATTCACGTTAAAATATTTCTGTAATAATTTTATGCATATTATTTGAATGGGAATTAGTATCATTTAGGCCTAGTAATTACGTCACTGTTTTATTTTAGTCTCCCCTTTCCTTTACTTGTTACCTTGTGGGTAAAGCGCTAATAAATGTTCATTCAATCGTCGTTACTATTAAGTAATATTACACGAGGCTTGCCAAAATCTCATGCAATCTGTAAACGTCACTAGGGCAATGAAGGAAACCGATCAAAAGTGCATTTGTTGCATTGCAAGGTATTTCTATAAAGACGTTTGATATTAATCCTTTATTGTGGCCCTCGATGAAACGGGAGGAATTAAGAACTTTAGAAATCGACAGGAAAAAGGATGCCTATACATCTAAGTGAATATTAAACACAAATGCATGCTGGGCTGCAGTGTGGAGATTCCACAAAGCAATTGTTTGACAACCTTCAGTTAATACGTTTCAGCAGTGAGTAGACTTTCTGCTGGATTAGTGTACAGTAAGTTAAACTGAGGGTTACGTTTGTAACTCCGTTACATTGCACATTAACAAGTGCTTGTGCGCCCTCTAGAGGATTCTGGTCCACTCAATTTGCACTTCAGTACGTGCAAATTTCAGTTTGCACGTACTGAAGAAGAGGATGCAACGAAGGTAACACGTTGGCTTGGACAAAAGAAATTCCATTCATATTTGCAGTATGTTTACATATTCTGAAACATACCTACCTATTACTTACAAATGAATTTATTATATGTAGCATAATACATAAAAGCTGAGTAGTTCATTAGGTGGCACTGTTGCTTCGTGTACCCAGGTTTGATGGATTTGAATCCTTCCCCAGCTGTGCATGTGGAGTTGAGTCCGTTTCTGCCTGATACTTCAGTCTCCTTCTATCATCCAAAGACATGTAATTAGACTAACTAACCTCTCTCAATTACATGGAATATGACAGTGTATGTGCCCTGTCATTGTTTCAAGGTGATCACGAACTGCATTTCACAAGAAACGCATTTGTGAGTATTAAGTCATTGCTATAATTAGAATAGGCAGTATGGACATAGGTATAAAGTACTGATTGAGTATGCATTGTGAATCATTGATTTGATGTGATATTCAGATCTTCATGGTTCTCGAGCAAATGTCCAGTCAAATTCCTTCTAAGTGAGACCTCACTTGTGCAATAAAAACCAATTCTGAATTGTAGTCAGTGTATAGGAGACTCAATATCCACTCTTCCCAGTTGTGTACTGCATCGGCTTGGCTCTTTTAACACAGGTAAATGACAAGTTGCAGTACATTTACTTTGATCTTTGCACATTTCACCAACAGTAGGTTTAAAAAAAAGCTATGAAATGTAAATTCGGTCATGCTGATGTCAAGCAGTTTAGGAGGTGCTCAGCATCTCAAAACGGAAGTTGAATCAAGTAATCTGTATTTCAGCGTCCAGCAAAACTGTATAATGGAGAACATCAGTATTCAATATGAAGTATTTCTTGCACACATGTGATTATCTGATCCAGTCTGTCTTATATATACATCAGTTTTTGAAAATGGCAAGTGTGTAAGAGTTATTTGGTCGAGTAGATAGAGATTCACTTATTCATTTGTTGGGAATGAAACATATGTCTTTCAAACATAAGTACCTCTAATTAATATAGCTACTGCATTCATTATATCAGCCATGTGCCTTTAAATTACACCTGAAGAAGTATTCCTTTCAGTATCATTCTTATTTTCCTTTTTTCCATTATAAGATTTGATTTCTTCATGTCAACACTGGCAACAAACTCAAAGATTTCAATATATTAGATTTAATTGTAGACATAAACATTTAGGATTATCTTTGCACTAAAATGTGCATCACCTTCCCAAATCCTACAATACCGAGTCAGGACTGCAGCTCAACGGGGAGTGAATTATGAGTTTCACAGATAGTGAAGTGAGATATGGATGATAACCCCTTAAATGAAAACCAAAGTATCACTCCAGATAACTGCATTTTATGGATGTTTAACATTTTCCAATTCAGTTTCCTCTTAACAATCAAGCTGTTTCAGGTCTCCCAGCCTTTAGAATTACATTTCAACAATATCTTCTAGTGAATGGGGGAAATTTGTATCTTTTCTTCCCAGTCTATTGTTTGTTTCTTTCAATTGTCGTCATGATCATGATGTTACGGTTTTCCAGTGAATGAGAGGATGCGTGTTTTTGTACTGCATCCTGTTATTGTGAAAATTAGTGACCCTAGAATTAGCTTTAAATCAAAATGTGTATCGTGAGCTTAATGCTGTCGCAAAAGCTGAGCGAACAGGCGACTGAAAACACACAGCTGAACAGCAGCAGTTTGCTAGGACCCGTTTATCCGTCTGCTTTTCAGAAAGGCAGAGGTGTACGCTGAGCAGAACTATGAGCTTCGAAGCAAATTCTTGACATCTTGAATGTTTGCGTTGAAGAAGCCCCATGTTTTTCAACCGCCTAGCATGCCTTACAGTGACGACTTGAAGGTTTTATATGCTCTACCCTGTCTATCAACGATCTTAGCTGATAAAGATCTTAGCTTCTCAGTGGAGAACTGACTGCTAACAAATGGTTTACTTGTACAGGTCAGTGATGGTCACCACAAGTTAGAAGCTGAAGCGAAAGATGTCCACTTCAGATTCTGACTGTTCCATTGACTGGCTGGCCAGTGACGAGGATGAGGATGAAGGTGCTGGCAGAGCTTTGCTTCCCCTTCCAGAGTCAGGGGGCAGCTGTGGGGCTCACAGCTTCAACCTGCGGCACGCGTCCGAAGGCAACTGCGACGCGGAAGGGAGCCCTCGCTGTGACTCACCCTCCAGCCATGCTGACTCCTTCCAAGCATGTGACTCACTGCCCCTGCCACACCAGGGAAAGCACCACTCCCTTTCCCCAAAGTGTCCAGAAAAGCCGTCGGGTATCCAGCCTCAGCTAGCGCGTAAGAGGCCCCGGACCGGTGACACGCTGGAGCCGGGGGGCCGCCAACCCCCTAACGGGACAGAAAGAGATGAGCTGTTTGCAGACAAGGTACGTCTCACTATTGAACAGGACTCACACCCTGTGGGAACAGCATCTAGGTCTAGCAGAAACAGAATCTCCTCAAAGCCCCCCTCTTCTCATCCCTCTATCCCCTTGAGTTTAACATGCATCCAGTCCCCCACCTACAGCAGAAGATGAATATGTATAAGGACTGTAGCCTGGAGGATGAAAAGGAGAGTACTTGATATTTCTGTCCTCATTAAGCATTCATTCTACCAGTGTGATTAAAAGAGTTATACAGAGATCAAAATGGCATTGTGAAATCATGATGAAGTCATTGAAACAGACTCCTGGTTTTACAGTGCAGAGACCTGCAGTGCTTTATTCGTCCGCTGTCTTCGATCCTGAATTCTCTGCGATGTGGAAGATACAGGGAACGTGAGTGATTCATCCATTTCTCCTGGCTAGTTAAGCTGCGATCCAGCTCCCACTCTTGCTTCCCCCGCCTCTCGCCCCCCCTTTAATATTCCACCACGCAGACGTCAATGATCTCAGGGCCTCCTTTGTGCGCTGAAAGCAGCGTCTAACAAAACAACATCCCAGATAACGTGAGTGAAGGGTCAACAAGGTGCCATCAGCTACATGGTGTTTGATGCGACGCCGTAAAATAACTAGCAGTGTTCACATTATCTTAATTGTCATTGTTGCACAGAAAATAGATGAGTGTCCCGTTAGTGTATTCAAGAAAAACTTTCAGAAATTCATTCAAGTCCCTGAACATTGTCTGATTGATGTAAGCTATTTAAATGTTTATTCATATTGTTGAGTTGTAAGAAGCAGTGTTCCCGGTACCATACATATTGTACCCAACCTATTGTCTAGAATAGCTTTCCATACCAGTGACCAGACCAAGTAAATGAAAGGAAATTCTAGGAGAGAGTTCAGTCTGGGACTGGACTCGCATCAAAACACTGCATGACGACTGGATGACATTTGACTATTGTAGTGCTTCTGGGAACCCATCTGGCTAATTGTCTTGACCACATAGAGTGGAATCGATGGGAGTGCAAAATTGCCGTCATTAAATTCAATCCTCCTTTGTAGGTCTCAGCAGTTTCCAGGAGAGCACTGCTATAGACAGGCTCCAGAGGATAATGGGGATTCTACAGAACCCAGCAATGGGGTAAATATTGTGTTCTCCTTCATCCACCACCTCACTCTGCAAGCTCCGTGAGCCATTTTACAGATTAGTGTTTGGATATGTAGCCGTTGGTTTTGGTTTGAATGTGATGGCTCCTTCCTCACTCCCCATGTCGGATGATGCATCGCAACACACTACTGTAGTTGACAGGGAACCAAACCAAGGCTCAGACACACTGAGATATTTAGTGCAGATGTTGCAAAGAGTGGAGGGTCTTCGTAAACATGTACTAACCTCTGATAGTCTGCATTCATTCTCTCAGTTGTTCTTATTGACACAAGACCGTCAAAATAGTCAGAAACAGTGTGCTGTAGTTGAGGTCACTTATGGTACTGCAAGTTAATGCAGGGATAAAAAGACAAGAACCTTCACTTGTATTTATTTTGGAAAGATGGGAGGTTCTGATTTCCAGTCTTGGTTTTGTTGGTAAAAAAATGTTTGAAATATTCCTTTTTCCTCAGTGAACGTTACATCAACATCCTACTGAAAGTGGAGGAGTTACTTAAGACCTGGTTCCCCAACATAAAACCTAGAAGTGAAGTCTTTGACCAACCTGAGCATACCTGTCTTCGGAAGAAGCAGAAGGTACCTGTTTCTGGGCTGTCATGCTGCACTTAAATAACAGGACATGGAAAGGGGGAGCAAACAGGAACCTCTGAATAATCTCTAAAATTAAAATACAAGTTATTTTCAGATTGTGTTCATAGAAGTAACCAAGTTCATTGAAGGTTTGAGATGAGTGACTTTTTTTTTTTGGAGCAGCCTCTGAAGAAAAAAGTCTAACATATTTAATTCTGTTTTGTTAAATTGCCCCTGTTCTGTGTGTGTGATGAGTTTGCATGTTCTCCCTTCGTTACGTGGGTTTCCTTCATGTAAAATGCAGATACATGCCTCTAAATTGCCCATTACTGCGTGCAGCCTGAGACAGACTGGTATCTGCTATGTCATGCCATATAACCAGACAATGATACAGTAATGATTTAAATTCATCCATCCATCTTCCATCCTGTTTATCCAGGACAAAGTCACAGGGATTTGGGGAATATACAGAGTGTGATGTCAGTCCATTGCAGAGCCTGTACAAACACATTATGTGCAATTCACCTAACTGCATGGCTTTCGGCGGTGGGAGGAACACAGAGTAACAGAGATCACTCCACACGGAGTGACACAGGGCGATTACAGTAAAATCCAGATGCATGACTATTAATAATCCCGACTACGTATCTGCGCTGGATATTACCGGAACGCCATGCACCTTGTAGGCGGAGCCTGCATGTCCGTTATAGCCGAACAAAACTACAGCTAAAAGCGGCCCTGGGGACCAAATTGTTTGTCCGCTATAAGCGAAATTCCGTTATATGCGAGTCCGTTATATCCGATGCTTTTTCTGCATGTTCTTAAAGGCGCACGGCCGGGACCAGCGGACCTCGTCTGTGATAGACGATATTCCGTTAAAGGCGAGTCCACTATAACGGGATTTTACTGTACTCCACACAGAGTGAACCAGGGTGATTACTCCCCACATAGCAGAGGGTAGGGTCCAAACCAAACTCTGGCAGTTTGAGGGTCCAGTGCTACTCACTGAGCCAATCAGCTTGCAGCATGCTGATGTTTGGTCTAATTCTGTAACTTCTTAAGAAGAATCCCAGTTTAAAACAATGAGGAAGAACATTAAACTCTGTTTTGATCTCGTACAGCTTGTCTCGACCAACACTGCCGTCGGCACCGCAGAGGCTCACTCCGCCTGTCAGTCCCTGAGCGTCCCAAATACCATGGCAAGCCCCTACTCTGCCACCAGCTTGAAATGGCTCCACGTGTCTCCCATTTGCTCGCCGGGCCTAGAGCCGGGCCTCATGGGGCTCCACCAGCGGCCGCCACGGCGGGACGATGACGCCACGCAAGACAACGCCGTCTCCTCCAGCAGCGACGCCAGGACGGAGTCGGCAGGCGGCCGGCCGCCCCAGGGCAAGATCAACGCGCCGTGCTTGGAAAGACTGCTGAAATCCACGGAGAGCATCATAATGAGCAAAGGTGCCGGAGGCTCGAAGAGCGGCAGCTGCTAGCACACGGGGAAGGTGGGAGTCTCCGTGCCGACCAAAACACTTCCAGTCTGTGGGACACGCCGGATGAAGAAGGACAGGAACGAGATCACTATGCACGAAGGCGCTGGTGAAAATGACAGACACTGAAGCTGATCCTGTCTTCAAAGTGCACATCTGGATCCCTTTAATAATTTTTTTTTCATATACACTCTCATTGTGCTCAAGACCATCTTGATAAGGATGAGAGGACTGCACGAGCCAATTTCCCAGCCTGGCTGCATGACTGCTAGCTGCATCACTGCATGCAGATGGGAACCTCTTAAATATAGGAGGATGAGCCTCATTATCTGTGACCAGGAAAAGGGAATCGTGAGCATGTAGTAGGAATGAATAGAACATTGGAGCACTTCTCTGATGCGTCCAAAATATTCATATAAATGTGATGTATGGAAGTTTTTTTAATTCATGCCGAAACTGCGGAGTGCCATGACTGTTACTTCATCAATACACCGCTACTTAAGATTCGGATGCAACACTTCTACCTCAGATTGACAAGGTGCCTCACGAGTACCTGTAGCAAACACCCGGTCATTGAATCGTTGGGTCTGAAAGTCCTGGGTGCGATCCCAGGTGATGGACCTTCCATTATCGTGGATGAAATATCTTCTTACCAAGTGTATGTAAAAAAAGCTGGTCAGTAGAGTACACCCATGCCTCAGTTGAAAATAAATGTTAAGGATACGATAAGGCTGCCATTTTGTGTACCACGAAAATGATTACATTCTTATCCGTCGCTATTTGTGGGCATGTGTCATAACACTAATTCTGTGTGACAGAACTAGGCAATGGCTTACTGAGCTAGAAGAGATGGTATATCACTTAGTGTAAATATGTGAACAATGTTCCAGGTTGTTAATTTACCCAACAAAGTGGCCTTCAGAGTGTGATATTTTTTACTTTGAGAATAAATGTTGTTTTGTTTTGGCGTACAAAGTGTTTCCTCGTTGTCTGTTGGTCTACTTTACGTCAACAGCCCGTCTCAGCAACCTTACATGGCATTAAATAGGAAATACTGTCACCTAATTCTATGGAAAATTTGGAATGCATTTGTGTCACAGAACTTAGCCTATAAACCCAATGTAAATGTTTCGTTCTCCCCAAGATACACTCTCAGACAAAAGGATACAAACTACAAACCTACAAGCTTGTCACTGGGGCTGTGCCCTCAACCGTCTGCCAATTGTCCCCTTAGCTGTATGTAATTGTACCTTTTAAGGTACAGAAATGGACTCTGAGGAAGATTTCTGTACTCTTGATGGTACATGTTGTTTGTACTTTTAGAATGTTTCTGAGTCAATTTCTGCTCCTTAAAAGTTACAATTACAAGGGTACTGCCCCAGTGACAAGCAAAGGTTCACATCTTTTCCCTTTTTTTCCCCTCAGAGTGTAGTGAATAACATAATTCATAATAAATATATTTGAATAAACCATTAAACACAATAAAAGAAGCATTATTTTCTGGTAAATATATTTTATTCATATTATTTCTGTGTATTTTTGTAGTGATTCAAATCGAATGTAAAAGCAGAACAAATCAGCAAAATCATTTCCCTTTAGTATTTTCTGACGTTATGTTGGCTATCCCCCACTGCGACGAATGTAAGAAAAATAATTCTAATAATACTGGATTCAGGTTTTACTGTTTAAAGCTAGGACAGCGTTCACCGCGTGCACTGTGTGCTAAATAAAATTCTTTGAATTACGTCAAACCATCCAATACATGTCATTTCCAATGAGAGTATATCTGGTGACCTCAAACGACAATGTTATGGCGTATTCTGTTTCTTTCATGTTGCATATTTCATGGAAACGATCGTGTTGATTTAACCCTCGTCTATGCACTCCTCAGACCTGAACATTAACATTAAATGTTTATTTAGATGTCAAATATAGTGAAGCTCCCCGTACATGTTAACGATATAAGCCTGTGTGAATCATCCCAAACGCACATGCCACCTTCCCATATTTTAAGCGAGGTTAGTTTTTCCTAAACCGCGTTGCCAGTGTTATTCTTGCATATAATCTACGGATGCAAGATTATTTTTTTTTATCTATTACACTACCTAGCATAATGTGCAAATAATTAATATTTATTATCTGATTTCCTAGGATATTTTGCTTAGGTTAATTTGAAAAGAAACGTGCACAAAGCTTTTTTTTTTTTTTTAAACAGTTAACATCCTACCTTTTAATGCATGTGTACAATGTGGCGCCGTTTGCGGAGAATTTCCGGAGTTACCGTAAAAACTGCACTGGCGTAGGATCATGAACATTACGAGTCTTATCCTTCCATCACCTCACGGTGCGCCGCGTGGTGGAAGTGTTGCAATGGCTCATCTATGAACAGAAAACAATAAGCCCACTGAAAAGGCAAGCTGTTTGTATATTTTAAAAAAGTACCATTTTATTCGGCTCTTAAAAATCCACGTTCATATAGCCTGGAAAATTGTGAATTGAACCACGCGTAAAAACTTTGCAATGCAAAGTCATATGGATTAAACGGGATGCTTATTAAAATCCATATTTATAAGAAACCCTAAAAAAGACTCCCTGACTGTGTAGTTAAGAAAATAATATTTGCAAAGATCTAATCGCGGCTGGTGATGGCCTCACATCAAACACGATAATTCTGATCAGTATCTCCTGAAAAATGCAGTGTGCTTGTGAATATGTTTTTCTTTGCACAGGAAGGAGTACACCATAGTTCTAAATAAAACCCTGCCATAAGACGAATGTTTTAAATGATTCTGTTAGACCGACACTTTATAAAATGTATTAACTGAGAGCATTTTTAAGTATTCTGGTATTGTGTCACGGTAACCATCACTGAAGTCAGTGGTGGTTCTAGCTTGTATGCAGCCCTGGGTGATGATTCCCCCCACCCTAAAGCCACCCCCACCCCCCCAAGCAAAAATGGTGTGTTTTTACTAATTGCATTAATACTGGAGAAAGGCAGCGGTGAGCTTTGTGATAGATTCTCCCGCTCACCCTACCTCGGGCTTCCAGTGGTGCGACCTGAGGTCAAGCCCCCCCCCCCCAACCCCTCCTTCTCAGTGGTAGCCTGCTTAGGTCTCAAACTATAATCAGGGCGCCCACTCCGACACGGTAAGTTGACCCTCACGGTGACATGATACCATTGACATGATGTGAAAATTAATGATAAAAACCAGTCACGCAAATGTCACCATTCCGTTTTTGTTTTTGCGGACACCCTGGGCAGCCACCCATGTCGCCCATACCTAAATCTGTCAGTGACTGAAGTCACATTTTAACACATTTACTTCTGACAGACTGTCGCAGCTACAGCTTTCTGTACCGATTTTAATTTAAAATACAAATTACCGATACAACAGAGGTTCGGTTTTATTTGGCGCTTTTAATAAAAATGTCATTGAGTCTTTTAAACTGTGATAGGTTGTATCCTTTAAATTTAAGAAATTGGGATTAATGACATTGCCCCCCCCCCTTTGAGGGAGGACTGCGTTGTCGGCTGGTGAATTTATTAGTCGTGTTGATGTTTTCAGCCCCTTTTGCAGAAACAGAACTGAAAAATACACGCTAAATACTTCCAATAAAACATCTGATACAAATGACTTGACCAAAAACATTACTGATTCACCTTTACCAGCAGAGGAAATACCACAACCAAATCAACCTTTGTATGAAACACCTGCTGAATCATCCATAAAAAAGTAGTGGCACAGGTACTGTTAACTATATAACATCATATATAACATCAAATCTAACCAGTTGGTCAGTGGGATCTACTGCAGTAAAGGAACAACACACTAATATTTGATTATGAACCACAATCAAATGTTAGTTCATAGTTTAGCACTTGTCTCGCATACATCTGTGTAGTTTTTTGTTCAAACCTCCCAGTTGTGATTAGAACTTTGATTAGAGCTTCCTCTTGTGTGTGTGTGTGTGTTTAATTTTTTCCATACATTCTGCTTCTGAATATCTTTAGGATTTGTACTTCTCATGTTTCTCACAAGTGTGGATATTTAGGTCAGGAAGAAATATGCTCGGATCCTTGAAGAATTTTTCTGATATGAACATTGGTGACACTTCATGAAATGGAGATTATACTTTGATATAATATGCGATTCGATTAGTAGTTATTGGAAGCTCCATCACACTATGGAGATGCAACACAAGCTAAGAATGACATTTCTCTCACCATAAGGCTGTTTTATGCTTCAGGTGATATATTACTGAGCCTCTTTCTGATGGGAACTTTGTTACAAAATGTCTTGATATATTTTTTAGAACATATCTCACGTATAGTAGTAATTCAGCTAAGTGTTTAGACTGTAATCACAGCATCTTTAAATCAGAATACTCACCGATGTGGTTCACGTGTTACAGGCCTGTGTCTGAAGTAAGTGACTAATTATCACCAGACTGTAGGTGGAGAAATGTCACTAAGACACTTTCCTGTTTTGATGTTACTTTGCTTCTTCACTGACATCTTGGGGTGACATGATGTTACAGATAGTCCCACATGTCCAAGTCTGGGGTTCCTCCCACTCTGCTCTGTGGGGGTGTGGAGTTTACGTGTGCTCCCTGTGTGTAAGTTCCCTACATGTGTTCTGTTTCCCCCCTGAATGGTAAAGCTAGGTTCACTGGTATGTCTAACTTACTCATTAGCAAACTGCCTGTGATAGACTGTAGTCCCATCTTGGCTGTACTTGTGCCCCGTGGGTTCAGAATAAGCTTTAGGGAACCCTAACCAGGATATATAAACTCCAAATACCTGAGTTGAAAGGCCTGATGAATCTGTTGCAGAATCAGCCCTAGTTTAATAAGGTTTACTGCTTCACAGTAAAATAAATCTAGTATCCATCCATTTTTGATACTATTCCATCCTATGCAGGGTGGCAGGGCTCTGGAGCCTGTCCTGGAAGCTACTGGCACAAGGCAGGAAATAACCCAGGATGAGTCACCTACCAATGGCGTAACTTTGTCTGGAACATTGGGGGGGTTGAGGTCTCCACCCATTACAGGGGAAACATGATTATTGGGGGGGGTTGTATTAGCTGTTTTGTTTTATTGGGGGGGGGGCTACAACCCCCCCATCCCCCCCGTAATTTACGCCCATGCCACCAACCCCTTTGTGGGGAACACACATGTAGCCACACCCACAAACAGTTTGACAAATTCAAATCACCTTATGTTTTTGGATTGTGAGGGGAAACCAGAGAACCTGGAGGAAACTGCACGACATCACATGGAGGACGACAGACACGTGACCGGCGTGGAGACTTGAACCATGGTTGGACACCGAGCCACTATGCCATCCTAAGTGTGCTATAATATAAACTGGTTTATTGCCAGCCTTCAACCCACAATGGTTGGAGTGCCTAGTTCTCTGGTGCACACTCAGTCCATTCAGCTACACAGTGACCCAGGGAGCCATGAGACTACAACAGGAACTGGGAAAGATGCTGCACCTTAGGAAACACAGAGAAAAGAACGAGATGACCAGCGACACCTGCTGGCCAAATGGTTTAATGATGGACGAGGCAGGGACTGATCCTGACAATAAACTATAAAAATGGATCATTCTGCATTCCAACAGCCACTGTATTTTGCACCTGATATGAAGTTTAGGGGCTGTCACTGAGCACAGAATGCTTCTGTTGTGGATTGGTCCCTTGAAGGTCTATATGACATATACAGATACAAACAGTGCTGCTGGATGGTGATGCGTGATGCGATTCTTGCAGAACTTTTTTGCTATTTGTTATAATTCAGCAAAGAATCCATCACAAACCAAAGGTAGAGCAGTATTTGAATATTTTACATGAAAATCTCAGATAAATGACGAACTCTTGCAAACTTTTTTTTTTAATGTGAAACATAAATTTTGTGCCCTCCAAAGTACTAGGAATTGTTTTTAACTAGAAGGGTATTATTTTGATTAGTAAAGTTCTTTCACTAAAAAAAATAGAGAGGTAGGTGGGTTTTTCCATTGCACCTTTTATGAGCCAATTTATCAGCCTGTAATATACATATATACAGTAGCCCCCCCCCCCATACACCTTCCAAGACCTACTGCAAATATCCAAAACGGTGGATAACTGATAAATTATGTACAGTATGACATTACCAAAAATAAATACGGTAATGATAATGTACATCTTACATTATTATGTAGTACTGTACAGTACTGCATAATACTGAAAGGGATTCTGACATTTTAGTGTAAATTAGTGTCAAGAAACAATAGAGAAAATGAAAAATGTCATGTATCAAGGGATGATGAGGGCAATTGAGATCGTGTTTCTTTACAATCCTTCAAAGGAGGAAGGAACAATGAAAAAACATTGTTACACATTTTACAATAATGTTTCTTTGGACTGTGGTGAACCGCAGATGACTAAAACCTAAACAATATATATATATATATAAACCACCTGCCTAATAGTGTGTAGGTTTCCCTTGTGCCACCAAAACAGCTCTGATCTGTTGAGACATAGACACCTCAAGACCTCTGAAGATGTCTTGTGCTGTCTGACACCAAGACGTTAGCAGCAGATCCTTTATGTTCTCTAAGTGGCCCGTGGGGCCCTCATGGATCAGGCTTGTTTCTCCAGCACGTCCCACAGATGCTCGATCAGATTGAGATCTGGGGAATTTAATGGCCAAATCAACACCTTGAACTCCTTTTCATGTTCTTCAAACCATTCCTAAACATTTTTTGCAGTGTGGCAGGACATATTATCCTGCTGTATGAGCCCCCTGCCATCGGCAAATAATGTGGCCATTACTTTCCTTCTTCCAACACATCAGCTTCACGAACTGACTGTTCACTTGCCTAATATGTACTGCCACCCTTGTTAAGTGCCATTGCAATAAGATAATAAATGTCATTCACTTCACCTGTCAGTGGTTTTAATGTTATGGCTGATCAGTGTATATTACAAAAATGTATATACACACAGACATGCACACAGACACACGCACACACGCAAGCACACACACAGACACACAGGTTTGTAATTATATCTTTGTGGGGACTATCAATTCATTTTTATGGGGAAAACTCTAATCCCAACAAGATGACCTACCCAGCCCTAACCTTAACCTTAAATAACCAAACAAAATATACTTTTGGCATTTCTAGTTTTTTGATTGCAGTCACAGATCTTTATGGGGACCTGAAAAAATGGTCTTTTATTAAAAAGGTATTTATTACATTGTGGGGAACATTTGGTCCCCACAATGTAATATAAACATAATCCACACACACACACACATGTACAGTACAAACACAGATATATAACAAAATACTTACATATTACATATTTTTGTTACGTACAAACATTACGTACAAAGATACTTTTCTTATATCATACTTTTCCAGGTCCCGTGCTGCGTGTTTTGTTACATGACGTAACAATGTGGTGAATCCAATGTGCAAAAACAACTAAGCAGTGATGGATTCAAAACCATGAGTCTAACGGGTCATTCAGGCTTTCACTCTCTAAACAAGCACGCAAACGAAAAAAACCATACAGTGGGTTTCCGCCGCCTGTACGGTTTCCTGTCAGTGAATCACATGTTGCCTGTGGAATAAAACTCTTGCAGATTTTTTTTTTCCCTTTCCACTCATCTCCAGGAAACTTTCTTTCGTATGCAAACATGATACATGTGTTCTGTCGTTACACAAGGACACCAATTTTCCGAGAACACGGAAAAGTAAATGTCACGCAAGTATATTACACAATTCTGAGCTGTACCTCAACAGAAAGCATTTCCACCCCTCTGAAGTACATCCGTGAAGAGGCGAATCATCACAACTTATTATTCGAACATCATCAAAATGAGATTATGGTCACATCATACATGCCGAAGACTCTCAAAAGGTATGTGTATCACCCGCTCGCGTTTCTTTAAACTGTAACACTGTTTTTATTATGCTGAAAAGGACCTGAGCATTTTTTCTTAAATGATGGTTGCAAAGTAAATTCATTATCTTTTTAGGAAAAGAAAATTTAAAAACGTTTTTTTTTATTTATTTAAATGTTTTCTTTGATTTCTTTGTAGCATTTTTACATATTCATGCTTGAATAATAGTAAGCAGTTTAAGATATGCAAGTATAAGATAAATTATACTATTAAGCTAGCCTATTAACTTATAAATTAAATCTATTACTGTATGTTCTTATTTTTATTTTCAGGACTTTTTCACAGTGTAGAACTTAAATTTGTTGTACTGTGTTGATCTATTAATACACATTGAATTTCGTACATTAATTGTAACATTATGAACCGAACTGTGTACGGCAACTACAGTATAACCAGTTTTTTTTTTAGTTTGATATCTTCAGGCTAGTGTCTGGCTTTATGTCTGTGGCTGCTGTCTAAGGGCTCGTAAAAAAATCTTTTATTTCTTTTCAAATGAAAATTTTAATATTTGACATTACATATTAAATATAAAATTTAAATATGGTTTGGTTGAATATATTATCTATAATAGGCAGGTACTGAAAGAAACTGAAAAAAAAATCTCACCATTATAACCATTTTATCAGCCTATTCATACTGCAAGAATACTATAGTACTTTATCATAGGTAAAGCAAGAGATCCCCTTATGGGTATTCATCACACAGTCTGTCCACCACGGACAGGGTCTTAGTTATTTGAGCACTTCTCCCCTGACGTTGCCTTTCTTTCCTTAGAGACTCCGCGCCTCAGTGGCTCCAGCCTGGGACTTCAACGTAGGCCTTTACCAGAGGAAATCCCGATGGATGAGAAGGGGCCAGTGGCTCAAACGTTTCGCAGGTGCCTGCTGTCCAATCTGAAGGTAATGTGCTTATAAGCGACACTAAGGGCTAAATACCAAAAGCTCACCTCTCTGCCTGTTGTTCACCAGTGATTTCATGTGTGTGGGTCCTTCAGACACACACAAAAGCAACTTAAGATTTCATAATTTCAATTGACTTTGAAGAATTTGATCGTGACTATTGCGTACTTGTGTCTAACATTATTTGTGTATTTTGATGATTGTGAGTTGACATATTTTGATGTCTATGTTATTTCATACTGCATCTTTTTATGTTTTATTGTTAACAATTTTTATTAATTCTAGTATTCTAAAATTGTCTTTTTATAAAGTATTTTGAGCTGCCTTTCTAAACTAAAGGAGCTATATACAAATAATAATAAACTGATTACTATAGTTTATAAATAAGCCATTTACTGCTTTTAGATTAGCTAATGATCAAGTACCCAATACCTCAGTATAAATAACCATGAACATATATCATGGATATATTATTTATTCATAATATTTATTTGTTTATTTACCACATGTTCATAACTACTTATAGTGCAAAATATATTAAACTATGTACGACCTGCAGGCAGTGTTCATAGGTACTGGTTCTCTTTCATGGACACATTAACTGACAACAAAGTTTAATTAAAGCCCAGTTTTTATTCCCTGTTGGTAATAAAATGATGGTAGTCAAAATCAAAAGGAACCTCAGACAAAGGAATATGAACCAGGAAAATTAGCTCATCGGAGGATCACCTGAACTATCCCCTAAAGATACATCAATGTGAGACGAATGTCGTAAGTAACTTCATTCTGATCTCTGCCTGCCGCACAGGAGAGCCGAGGGCCGACGGCACCAGCAGCGGCCGCCCTGTGTGGGGACACTGCTTCCAGACTCCAGCAACTGGCCCTGAACTGGTTTACGGGCACACACGCTCCTCTCCTCCTGCACGGCGACAGCTTCCCAGCCTGGTTCCAGGGGTTCATTAGCAGGAGGTAAGAGAAAAGAACTCCGCAGTGGATGGAAGAGCTCAGTTTGATGTTAGCAGTGTGAGAAACCCTCCGAGGTGCATTTTACTCAGTTTTATAAGTTACATCCTGAGACCCCTTGAATATTTCACATTCATTTTGCATGAGCATCACTGCAGTTATGATAATGAAAGGTCAATTCTCTGATGTACCATAAATATTTCTATTAAAATGACAAATACGCTTATCTATGCTATGATTAGGCCATAAATAATCATTTTAAATGGGATATTAAGGGGTATTCAGTGATGGGTTGGTGTCCCATACTGGGTTGTTCCTGGCCTTGCACCCATAGCCTCCTTGATAGGCTCCGAACTGAAGCGCTTTCCGAAAACAGATGGATGGATATTAATGGGTACTTAAAATAGATCAGTATATAATTTAAAATGCATTTTACACACCGGTAACAGCTTGTTATTTGTTTTATTTTAGCAGTACTTTCTTTGATTGACAAATATGTTTGGAAAATGTTACTTGCTTACTGGGAGAAAACAAATTTTTTTTATTATATTTGGTTCTTTATTTAGAATCAATGAACAGTCTCAGATAATAGTATAGAGCAGCGGTCACTACCTGGACCGGAACAACTGAATCCAAACTGTGCGATGTCTAATATTCTTGTATATAAATATTATTTTTAATGGTAGTTTTTTCTTTTTACCCGTTTAAAAAGATCATGTTATGGTTTTACTTAAACACACATAATTTAATGTGTGTATCCGCGTATTCATTGTAAAAGTTACATTAGGTTATAAAAGCATTTAACTTTCGGTGAGAACAGGACAGAAAACCACAGGAAACCACAGGATTCAAGACGGTTAATAAATATTTATGTTGAATGCTGAAAAACGCGAGTCAATGTATTTTTCACATAAGGCCATGAATAACATTCGCAGGCCTTCATTTCAGTACGACCTCCAAAATTAGCGATTGTTCTTGTTTTGGTGTTTAGATAGATATAGTGGAATTATTACCATGTTTCATATGTAATAATATTTGGTTAGTTACTGGGGTGTTTTTTTTTTTTAACCAGAGCAAACTGTGTAGTTTTTGCAATAAACATTCTTATTTAATAATATGTAATAGATTAAATGAAGGAATTAAAGTAGAGGACTGTGTATAAAGGAACATGACCTGGGTTAGAAGTCCAGATTTAGACCTGTATGTTACCATGGTTTTTAAAAATAATTTATTATTTTTATAGGGATGCTGAAAACCAGCTGAAAGACAAACCTGTGGGGTGTTTTCTCATCCGGCTCAGCGACAAGGCCGCCGGATACATTCTCTCCTATCGGTGAGTTCCATACTCTTTCTATCCCTCCAACCCACACAATCCTGCTTTTACTCTTTAAGTCTGTAACCGTCACCTATACAGTGATGGATCTTCGACACTTTCAGGTGTTGAAATATGTAAAGAAATACTCACTGGTGATTCATGCACTTGGAGACTTTTGACTTGGCTTGATCTGACTGTTCCAGAGGGCGCGATCGATGCCGTCACTGTGTCATCACCCAGAACGAAGTGGGGAAATTTATTGTTGTAGGAGACACCGAAACACACAGCACCCTGTCCGGCCTGATCAAGTACTACAGATCCCATCCGATTGAGCCTTTTTGGGAATATCTGACCTCGTCCTGCCACGAGGTGAGACGGCCTGTTCTTCACATACTTCTGAAGAATGAATGCAGTGTTTCGGGCTGCTAAGTTCCTAACAGTGAGTGTGACATCTACGCAGTGTTCCACTACTGATATTTACGACGTGGTCCAGCCCAGTGGACCGAACGACTTCCCCACTAACTGGGCTCCCACCGTGCCCCCCAGGAGCAACAGGAATCCTGCTTTAGCCTCTAGATATTCAGAACAGCCACAGGTAATTATTCCCTCATATATCTTTTGTTATTCAGGCCTTTGCTAGTTGCTGATATAAGTTCTTGCTCCAACACTGTGCTGTTTCTGTATCTCTGAAGCTGACGGGGAGCTCACCTGCAAAATCTCCAGTGGATGGTGCTCTGGAAGAGAGGTGTACTCGTAAGAATCAAGTTCCACACACTAAATTGGGGCAGAACCCGGCATCGGAAAGGATTCAGCCCCCATTGGCAATCAGCGGTGGTCCGCACAGAGTTGAAGCAGTGCAGAGGAGGGTTCGCAGAGGCCACCACGCAGGTGGTTCCAAGCAGACTGAGCAGTTCCAGTGTGGTACGGAGACTGTGTACTCAGAACTGCAGGTGGAGGACCACAGCCAGAAATGGGTACAAACCAAGCAGCGGCCTTACAAACATGGCAGCTCGCCCCGGGATCTATCTTTATTAGACAGAAACACAGGAAAAACAATGAACAAACTCTGCAACAGTCCAGTGTTTCAGAAGACCAGAGGACGTCTCGAACAAGGCCGGAGATGCACTGACACTCCCCTGGTCTGGCACGCACTCCAGCATGACAGTGTGATCTACTCCACAGTGTGTCACCACCTTACTCAAGGCAGTACTCATGCTCAACACACCTACGCGCAGGACTCAGAACCGGGCTACCACAGTGCTGCCATGGCAACGCAAATGAAACACAGGAGCACCTTTAGCCCAAACCCTTAGACTCCTGCTGGGAAAAATGAAGCTGGCATTTGGCAAAATGATACTGTGATTATGACCACGCTAGGGACTCATACTCTTTCCAGAGATAAAGTTTCTAGAGGACAATGTACACTTAGAATGAACTAACTAGTCTTGCATTTTTGTTCCTTCCTGCGTTGTTTTTTACACACTATTCCTACAGTTAAATTGAGTTTTGAAGATGCATATGTTGAATGAATGGAAAGTTTGAGTTTGTGTAAATGTAAAACTTTAGCAATATTTATTACATATTTATGCATGTAAATCATTAGGACAGCTGGGCTAGAACAGTCGTTGACACGTATATGTGAGGAATTTTCATATTTAGACTTTCCTTGTCATTGTAAACTTGGTGCTTTATTTGTAGAAATTTATGGACAATGTTTCACTAATTTATTTATTTTGTTTATCACTGTTAATGACTGTGAGCTATATTATATTTTGTCATGCAATCAGCGATTGTTTGTATTGTTACATATTACACATATTCTGAAGTTCAATTCTGAAATGAATTTGTCAAGTCAAAGCGTGCTGCAGTCCTCACATGCCGGGAAGGATGGAGGACACAAGAGCAGGATTATGGGGAAATGTAGGGACTTTACTGAAATCAGAAGAACCAGGGTAAGAAACAAAAGGGATCATGCAGGATCAAAAACACTAACACTGGGGAACAGGTCTGAACACAGACACAGCTGGGAGAGACATCAGTGACAGAACTAGGGAAGACAGGACTGGCAGGCACTTATACGCTGGGTTAATGAGGGAATAAATGGGGATCAACAGGAGGCAGCTGGAGTGAGTTAACAAGGGGGCAGTAACAAGAGGAAAGAAACACAGAACAGGAGCGGGTCCTTAGAGCCCTGCTGGGGGGGGGCAGGTATGCAGGGCGTGACAGGAGTAAACAAAATGTTTTTATACATAGATTACAGGACACACAGGATTCATGGCTGTAAAAATGTCCTGGGTTGGGATGGCAAAAAGAACCAGGTACATATAATGGTAATAAGAAAATCAAGGAGCTGAGGTGGGGGAAAAAAATTTATTTAAAACTGATGGGTTTTTGGACCAAAGGAATCAAATGAACTGGACTCGATTTCTGGTCTTGAAAATTGCATTTAATCTACACTGAAGTCGGTGTTATGGGTGTTGAGGCAAACGCACAGTAATACAGACACACAAGGAGCAGGCGGAGCCAAAGGATGCAGTTAAACACAGTAATCTGACTCTCCATCGCTCCTCCACAGTGGCTAAAAGGGCAGTCTGGTTTGCTGAAACAGCACATCATTTCTGATGATATCATGATAAGAAGGTTTCCATCTGTCGCTCAGCATGAACACAAGCATTGTTATCTCCATGATCATCTGAGTCAGCCCTAGTAGCATTCTAGATGCATATTCGAAATTTAATGGACGCTGAATGGTAGTTAAAAATAACAGCAGCTTGAATGGATGAACATAACACAGACCATCTGTGAAATTCCAGGGCTTCGTGGACATTTATCATTACATGTCAGGTGTGAGGGGAGCAGAGAAGTTTGGGGCGCCGAAAGAGCCTGCAGCAACTACTGATGGTTCAGCTTTATTTTACTTGTGGGAAAAATGTGTGAATATGTGATATTCTGCAAAAATCACAAGTCCTGTTCTCTATCTCAATATTTCAGAATCCGGAACATTGTCCCAAACATTGTCACAGTGCTACGGAAGTTTTGGCCATGTAGGGTGCAGACTTACACTTTAGGTATGCAATTAAGTGTTCTACTTCAGTGGAAGGGAATGTGTGTGTGTGTGTATATACTGTATATATATATTTTTTCTATCACACACACACACACACATATAAATAAAATGATCCATACTCCATACTATTGCAATATATTTAATATATATTATTAGATAATGATATATATTATTTGCAGAGAAAGTGGAACTGCAATGGACATGATCAGTATGGATTATTTTCCACTTACCGTACTTTTTATGTTTATTATCCATTCATTTTACATATCTGATTTTATCCCAGCAGAGAACCAAATTATAGACAGAAATCATCAATCTTATAACCACTAATCCAGTATAGGGTCAGAGAGAGTCTGTAGCCTATTCCAGGAAGCGTAGGTTTGAAGGGGATCGGCAGGGACAGGATGCCAGTCCATCATAGTGCTCACATACATCTACACACTATCGGTAGTTTAGAGACACCAGTTCAATGCGTGTCTTTGTACTGCTGCAGTAAACCTGCACATACAAAGAACAGGGGCAGGAAGTGTGAAGTAGTAATATAACAACATTGTTGGGGGTTTTATAAATGCAGACTGTGGTTTGTTATGACACCTTGTGTTTCATCTGGAGGTGCATCAAAAAAATCAGTGAATTGCCAACCACAGCCTTATTAAGGGCAACACCAAAAAAACTGAGGGTGTATGTAATTAAAGGCTCATTTACATGCTTCTAAACAACTGTAGAGAGAGCCCATGCTTTTTAGGGCTAGAGCGTCTTCCACTGAATGATACAGAAAGACATTTTAATTGTCACAGCCAAGAAGCCCTTTTCAATTTATTTACTGGATCTGGAACCATTGAACCATTTGGACCATAATAAAGCATGCAGATCATAAGGCTTATAAGTATGCATGCAGTTTTGTCTTTCTGAATAAACTGAATGGTGCTGCAATTTAAGTGGTCAAGTGTTTATTCCAGTGATGTCATAACTCCAGTGGTGCTTTCAAATCAAATCATTAAGCAAACAAGACTCATCATTCAAATAAGCAAAAACAAATTAGATTTATTGAAAGGTTAGCTAATTGTACTATATCACATCAAATGCTGAAAACGTGTTCATCACGGGCACGACTTTCGACTCGAGAGTCGAGACAGGCAAAAGTGGTAAGAGGTAATTCTAAAAATGGAATATAGACAATCGCTGAATGCATCAGAAAAACCTTCTTTTGAGTAGAGATCAGTTGATCGCTGTGATTGTCGTCATGTTACTGCACTTTAACGATACCGAAAATGACATCAGTCAGCAATTAGCAGTAGGAAAATGTAATGCAGTTCCCATACAGGAAACATCTTTGCATAGCTATCAAATAACAAAACGGTTACTTTGTATACTTCTGCTGTTTTGCTGTTATGTCCTTTATTAAGGTGTTAGCAGTAGAATCTCTAAGTTTCACTTTAACAGGTATTTCTGGAATCTCACAATTGTGGGACATGACAAACAAACAATTAGTTGTTATAGCAACTGAGAACACAGCAGCACAGCCACCTGGATTACCGTATGTGCCAACACTATGTATTAGAAATATGAAGTGACTCGGATACGGATGTCAGGTTTTGTTCAAGAACAAGAGCCTGAATAGCTACGCAAAACCAGATTGTCTGAGGGAAAAGCATGTAGCTTGTTGTTTTCCTACATTTTATTTCTAAATCCTCTTGGTGAATTATGCAATGAATGAATGTCTGTGCTTTGTTCAAAATGTATATTAAGAAAGACCAAAAAACCTGCAGATTCAAACTCTCTATATTTGGAATAAATTTTTACAAAAACATGGCAGCTGAGGTAAGAACTAGAGGAGTAGTGTTTCTTCAGTTCAGTGTAGTAGCTGGACTAGCTGGGCTGTATTGTGGCCCCACCTCTCAGTCACAGGCGACACAAGATCTCATCTGTCATGAGAGATGTGGGCTGAGATCCGTTTCAAAATCGTATGTGGAAGGTTCTGCAAACAAGTCAGAAACGTTAGTTGCATCTGATGTGGCTCACTGATATGTTTTAATCATTTAAGTTAACCTATTAAACATTATAACCTAATAAAAATGTCTGGCTGAGATTGTTTAGTTTCATGTTTAGTTTCATCTGTGTTTCATGTTTACATTAAAAAAAAACATCCAGTACCCTATTTAGCTTGTTGCAAGTATAACAAAATAACCTGTAGTACAGCATATACAGTATATACTCTGTTTAACGTAGACGCCTGAAAATACATTATGTCTCTGAATGTTGTATATCATTTCCTCATCAAAAGGAAACTTATACATCTACAGCGGGGAAAATGAGTATTGAATGTGTTAACGTTTTTCTCAGTAAATATATTTCTAATGGGCTATTGACATGAGACTTATTGATTTACAGAGGCCCCAGGAACCTTCAAGATTTCAAACCAGCCGCGTAATTTAATGACCAGATCAATTGTGAGTAAGTAAGCTTTTAACAGAACAGGCTTTGTTTCTTTTTTTCTGGAAATTCTGATAAATGGTATCAATCATAATGCTGTGAACAATGTCATTGGCTCGGCACTTATTGATGTCTGAACAGCATACATTCTACTTCATCGCAAGAGGTAATTAGCTCGTTTCAAAAGCCCAAAATGGGCTAGTAGTTTTAGAGATATTCCTGCCACATTTACCTCAAGAAGTCAGGAGCCCTAGAGATTATGTTCTCAAAGTCAGCAAAGGAGAGTTTGCTGTCTCCATCCAGGTCTGCTTCCTTGATGGCTTTTTCAGATACAAAGTTTATCTCCACAGGTATCAGATCGTCTCTGGTTAACTTAGTCAGTGTTTTCTCCAGGTCCTCTTTGCAGATGAAATCATCAGTGTTAAAATCTGCCCAAATCAAGAAAACAATGTTATGTAAACTTTTTGTGGATGCTTTTGGTTGACGTTTTTTAAAATATACCATTTCCACGTAGAAGGTACAGAGAAATACTTGATTAAGAAATGCAGCCTCAGTTGAGAATGAAAACTTTTCTTACCAGATATTTTGAAGGTGTAAATGGCCTTGAGTTGTCTGGGAGCCATTTCGCTGAGCACAGAAAACATGTCTACAAAGTCATTGAAGCTGAGGTTGCCTAATCCATCCTCAGAAAATGACTCCACGATACGATTTCGGAACGGGTTCGCCTCCAGAACATAACAAATGGAAGAGCCCCCATTCTGCTCACACTGCTCAGGGTCCAAAGATGAATGACAAGCTAGTGTAGAGTAATGGTAAGCCATTAAACAGCTCAGGGACACCTAGTAGAGCCACAGTGCTGGCCCACAAACCCTGAAATGCTATATTTTATAACTGCTAATGTACTGGTTCACTTAAACTAACCACTTAGTCCTCAGTGACCTGGGATGAGTTAGATCCAGTTTCAGTGAGCAGAGAAATAATCAGTCTGGCTGCTAAGAAGCGAACCTGATTGTTGGACCTGACATCATTACAGGAGAGTGATGACACTGAGAAGTAGCATTATATTAACCCATGCTGATTCACAGACTGATAGCTAGCGCTGTCTGCCATTCTGAATTATGTTTCATCGGCTACAGTTAATTACTTTTTGTCAATTGTTACGTGCCGTAAGTGTTACGTGCCGTAAGTTCAGGAGGATGCCTACAGGTTCTTCGGACGTCCTGCCCGCTCGCCAATTGGTCAACTGCTCCATCGACTCCGCCCTCTGGACCTGACCCCGCCTTCCTTGCCTTCGGAGCAGTTTCCGGTTCGTCGGCTGAAGAGATTCGTCCCTTCGTCTGCCCGCTACTTGCTTCTCGCCTGCTTGCTCGCTCTTCGTTCGCTTTGCTTTTGTATGACTGCTTTGTTCTTGACTTCCGATTTTCGCCTCATCCCTTATTGTACCTTCGCCCTGGTTTTGACTGTCTTCTTGGTTTTGAACTCTCGCCTGTACTTCGACTTCGCCTCTTTGATCTCCACTCTGGATACCTTCGTTTCGATTGTATGTTTGCGTGTTCCACTAGGTGTGTGTAAGGAGTGTCTGCCTTTTTGTTTAATCGTAAACGCGGAGATTATTATTTGTTTGGTTAGGGAGAAAGGTTTAGGCATTGTTGTTTCGTTTCACCCTTTTGTGTTCACTTAGGTAGCTTAGCTTTATACTCGGTAGATGTGTTTTGTTTGTTTCTTTGGCCTTTGTCACTCCTGACGTTCGTTACACCTAGTGTTTGTGAAAAACTATTAAAAAAAACTATATAAAAAGACTCCCTTTGTGTCCCGTGTTCCCTTCTCCTACTCCTGGTTGTCTTGTCCTTCCCAATCACTTTTTTAGGCTCCAACCCTAGACTGGAGCGTAACACAATATAAAAATGTGTTTCCGGCATACTTGACATAGAAAAAGGTTTTTTGGTTCTGAATCTACAAAGTATCCTGCTTTCAGTTACAGAAGCCAAAATCCATGTTTTCAATTCAATTACAACAATAAAATAATAATGAAGAATAATAATGAAATCCCAGATGTATGATACTGATAAATGTTCAGTTTATACGGAAGAGGATTAGGGCCACCATGAAAATATTATTTGAATTCTGACTTTAATCTCAGAATTCTGACTTTTTTCTCAGAATTCTGACTTTAATGTCAAAATTATGACTTTTTTTTTCTAAACTCAGAATTCTGAGAAAAAAGTCAGAATTCAAATAATATTTTCATGGTGGCCCTAATCCTCTTCCGTATAAATGGGACACAGTAAATGGATCGAAATTACATTTCTTTTTTTCTTTTTTCTTTTTTGCAATTCATTTGAATCTCCTAGTTATTTTGAACAATCTGTCCTGGGAAATTGAGTTGGTCTGATGAGTACTAGAAAGCACATGTCGCATATGTATCAACAAGTTTATTTCGTAAAATGGTAAGAGGTGAAAACTTATTTCCACCACTTTTTTTTGTGCTGGGTGAAGAAAGATTTTAGCAGGAGAGTTACCCTCAGTTCAGGCATCTTGATGATGACTGCAGAGGGCAGTTTAGCGTCTGGGTCATCGGTGTAGTCTAGCGGCATGACACGTGGAGCAAGCTTGTGGTATCATCCATGTAACCTGAACAACAGAGAGATGGTAATCAGCTGACTTTGGTTATGTCAATCCAAATGTCAGTTACAGAGCCGGAGGTTGGGTGGGTTTGCAGCTATCAAATAAAGAAAAGACATTTAGTGGTACGTAGGTTGTTAGTAGGTAAGTAGGATGTTACGGGTAAGTAGGATGTTCCAGAAAATATCCATAAGATTAAATGCAATAAGCCATTAACTGTGTATTGATTCAATGTTATATTGAAACAATGTTATTTCCTTAAAATGAAGTGGATGATGAACACAGAACATAAAAGTAAAGGGTCAAAATATAAAACAGAACAAAAATCTAAAACAGCAACAAACACATAGACTAACACAACAAAATAGAATGTTTTTCCTGTGTTCCATTACTAATTGGAACAGGCTGAAGGCTCTTTAGTCTGCTACATTAACTGTTTATAAACCAATATATTCTATATATGAGAACAAGGCTTTGACTACTGATGGTTATGTGTCATTAATTCATAGGAATTCCAAGGAGGGCCTGAATTGTAGCCCAAGGTGAGGAACTCTGTCAAGCTAATCAGGCGTTTTTTCCCTGAAAACTGACATAGTGCTGTGATCCACATGGTTATGCTTCAGTTTCTTGGAATGTATGCATTGGTCTCTATAGATTTCCAAGTCAGATTTCATCTCAGGATGTAATATGATTGTGAATCTAATCAATCAGTGTGTGTATAGTAGTCAATGTCATGTTTTACTCATTTAAATATGTTTATATTTTTATAAATACACACTACCATTCCAAAGATTTTGCACACAACAGGTTTTTGCTTCATTTCCATTTATTTCATAAACTGCAGAATAAAAAAGATTTTTTTAATTCTTGCTAAGCATTGGATAGTTGAGTGAATGACTATAAATGGAAAAATAATTAAAATAAAACAAGTTTCCTTTATAACATGGAAAGAGTATGTAACAGTGCATGTCTGACATGCTATTAACTGTTTGTGTGGTGATGGCATAGTCAAATTCTACGCTGTTCTTTAACTTTAAATGCACTAGTTAACCGTTACATCCTAAGAAACAGTGCAGAATTTAATGTCCCTTGTAGAAAGAATGCTTCAAATTTTCTCCGCTGTTGTAACTGCTAGAGGAGGTAACTTTGATGAATCAAAGATATGACATTTTCTAGCTAATAAAGGTACTCAGATGGTGAACATACTGTAAATATTTTTGTTAGCAAAGAATATTGAGTTTTCTTGGGTCCTTAAGAATGCTTCAAATTTTCTCTGCTGTTGTAACTGCTAGAGGAGGTAACTTTGATGAATCAAAGATATGACATTTTCTTGCTAATAAAGGTACTCAGATGGTGAACATACTGTAAATATTTTTGTTAGCAAAGAATATTGAGTTTTCTTGGGTCCTTTCCCAGTAGTCTGTCAAAATGGACGTATGTTGGAATTTGTATATACAGTACAATCTGACAACTTATAACATGAAATAATAGGTTTCAAAAAAGCTATTATATTATGCACTAAATTTAATGTAATGTAATCTCTTATCAGTAAAAGTTAATCAAAACATTATGCTGGTATTATAGTTAATGGCATGATGTTAAATGTGGAATTAAAAAGCTATACAAGAAAGGGAAGACAGAAGAAGGGAAAAGGAAGCAGATTATTATGTCAATGGCAGGAAAACAACAGCAGGCTGGAAAACAGGCTTATGAAAATGGACAGATAGCGGACGTGAGGAGGACAGGATGTCCAGCAGCCAACAGAGTGGGATGGGAACAGCAAGCTGGGTGGCAAAGAGGAGCGGCAAGGCAGCAACACATTAAAACAGAGCAGATGTCATCGGAGAGTGAGTAAGCCTGTTGGTGAGTGTGGGCGTTCCACAGTGGGGCTGAAATGAGAAATGAGTCATGCCCTAAAAAGTCATTTCAAGCAAAATGCCTGCAAGCAGAAGAGTAAAAAAAGGTCTTTAAGGAGAGTTTTTAGCCCCGTGACATTCCATGAACAGAGCAGACCTGAAGCTACGGTCCTACTACAAACCTTACTGTCTATTTTCAAAGTTACCCAGAAGTAACACAAATGTTGTGCACAGACACTCAGTTTGTCTCTCACCAAATGTAATTAAATTCCCCAGATGCCAATAATTTTGTCATGGTGTTTCTTAATTAACAATTGGACAAACAGAAGATCGGTTTGCGGTTTGCCAGTAGGCAGTACTCCTTTGATGTTCTCATCAGAATGTTACTTCAGAATAATTCAACACAATAACTCATTCGCTGCATGTATGGGGGGGCTGGGGAAGGGGTATGTTTGTCTGGGCTCTGTACTGGATGGGGCCCAGAATTAGTCATTTCTTAAAGTATAAAAAGCGAAATCTACCAGGGGGGTCTCCCTCTAGTAGGTAAAATCTATCACGGGGGACCCCCAATTTCGGTATCAGCCAAGGTCACCCCCCCCCTCCACCTCTGCTTGTGAGAATGTACTAAGGGGGGGCTTCTCCTCCCCCACCATCCACCTCAACACCAGGGTACAGGCCTCTGCTTTATTTACTCCACAGTCATGACTGTATCCATCCACAACGGTAACAGATACATACAGGAAGCATAATGACCCCTGATAGCATTAATAATGCCAGTTGCTCCCTAAATAAATAATACATAATCAATAAAGCAAAATGATTTAACTTACTATTCTGCATTAATAATCGGACTTTCCCAATGCAAATATTTTAGATGTATCCTGAGTTCATCCCAAATTGCACACTTATTTTATCAGCGCGTTCGCTTCGTGAACTTTCATGCCGATGCACCGATGCGAATCCGTGAATCTTACTATTTCTACTTATGACTAATTCTGGGAGCTTTGCTCTACAACTTTAACAAAGATACCAGGTACAATATTTAATAATATCAAGATATTTTGGACAATTATTTGGTTCCAACTTTGGGGAAGGCCCTTTTCTGTTTCAGCATGACTGTGCCCCAGTGCACAAAGCAAGGTCCATAAAGACATGGTTGGGAGAGTTTGGTGTGGAAGAACTTGATTGTGGCCCACACAGAGCCCTGACCTCAACCCCATCGAACACCTTTGAGATGAACTAGAACGGAGATTACAAGCCAGGCCTTCACGTTCAATATCAGTATCTGACCTCACAAATGCTTTTCTTGATGAATGGGGTAACATTCCCAGACGCACTCCAAAATCTTGTGGAAAGCCTTCCCAGAAGAGTGGCAGCTGCTATAGCTGCAAAGGGGAACCAACTCCATACTGATGCTTATGGATTTTGAATGGGATGCCAGAAAAGTACCTATAGGTGTGATGGCCAGGTGTCCCAATCCTTTTGTCCATATAGTGCATATATGACCAATACTCTGTAACACCAAAGAGTTAGCATTCAGCAATTTTCCCTACCTATCACAGACACTTGAATTGCTACTGCTATCCAAGCTATGCAGGAACAGACCTACAAATAGACACTCTGTGATAATAATCCATAAACGAGAACTATATGTTCTGCTCACTCCTCCAGATCATCTGACTCATCACTTGCAGATCCTAATCTGCAGATACGACACTGAGGCAGAAGTGAAGTGGCAGCACTCCCATGTCGGTCAAAGTTACTCACCCGAGTGGTCCTGCAGGTCTCATCCATTAGGCCTCCCATCCTGCTCCCCCACAAGTCACACCAACTTATTTGTTTACCCTTGTAAGCCAAGCTCCATACATTCTGACCTGATAAATAGGAGGACTATCCTCCATACGGTCATGCCAGTCCAGCAAATCAATGGGCAAGAATAATATCTTCACCCACAAAGCAGAATACAATACGACATGTTGGACATTGATACTTTTGAGAGATCTACCCGCCACCGGAGCCTTTGAAGTCCTTTCGGATCAGTGGCTGAGCTAGGAAATTTTCAGTGGGGTGGCCAGGGTGGGACCAGAGGTATGAATATAAGGTATGTAGACAATAAGGGAATATTTAAGGTACCTAATCACTATAACTCTACATTGCTTATAATTCAGGCAGTTGCAGAATTATCAAAAACACATTTAATATATCAGTTTCTAGCAGGTTAAGGTAACAAGCTCACACTAAGTACAAGATCCCCAAAATTCTGCCTTACTACTGTCCTGAGAGCACTTTTCCCATTAAAAAATAATTTTAAAACATTTTCTCGTTATATGAATTTGTCTAAACAAATTTCAAGAAACTATGAGTATAATTATGGGTCAGCATTATGTGGAATCAGATGACAGCATATTAGATAAACACACGGCAGAAGCCTGGGACATTTATACTTCATTACCTCCCCAGTTAAAGACGCCATTGTATATTATTCAAGTACATGCTAAACAATGGCCAATGAATGTAATTGTCAGATACTGTATCTCACAGTAAATTCAACAGAGTTCAGAACTGTAAAAAGTGAACCCGCTTGCAGCACTGTGATTGTACTGCATTACCAAATATCAGAAATCTTCTGCTTGGGACCCCGTGCTGCAGACCCCCATGAGAGCACAAAACGTGAATCATTTCAGGAGGTGACATGCTGGCATATTTTTAAAATGGCTTCTTGTTTCACTGTGACCTTTATATAAAGACGCTATATTAAGGCAGCAGCAACCTGTATATTTTTGTCAAGCTTGTTGGAGATTTTAATTCTAAACATTGCCCACCATTAGAAATTGTTATACAGTGTTAAATCAATTCCATAACTGCTTGCATTATTTTCTCAATGTGGCAATGACATATATGGCATTTATATATGTGATTATAAGTGTGCATACACAGGATTGTAATTATATCCTGTGGGGACTCTCCATTCTTTTCTATGGGGAAAACTCTAATCCCAACTAGACGACCAAACCCCTACCGAGCCCCAACCCTAACTATAAGTAACCAAACAAAATACGAGACTTTTGGCATTTTTAGTTTTTGTTAGCATTCACTGATCTTTGTGGGGACCTGAAAAATGGTCAAGTATCTGTCATACTATGAACGATTGATTTTAGCAGACAGTTAGACAGGAGCAGAAAGGGTGTATATTTAAATGACTGTTACAATCCCACTTGTTAGACCATTCATATGGCTCTTTAGTACTCCTGTACATTGAAGAAGGAACGTTTGGCTTACTCAAAAACAGAGTTGATCATCATTGTAGTTTTCAAAAGCAAAGTAAACGGTGCCTGCCGCAGCAATCTCGAGAAAGCAAAACCCATGGCTGGCTGTTCCGTCTTTGCCTTGGGCTTTCATTTACACTTATATTGTAGGCCATTTATCAGATACAGTGTACTCTGCATCCGAAGATGTGAAATGCAGTTACACACATCAAGTTCACAAATCCTTTACATAGCGGGCCTCGGATTTACTTTCTGATTTATTGACTGTGTGCGCGTTTGATCTTTAATGGCACTTCTGCAGTTTTTAGTGAATCATATTTAAATATTGTCATTTAAAGGTCAGGTATGCTTCAGGGTAAGTTACATACAGGTCACTGTACGTTTGGCACATTTCGGCTTCCTGTTTATTAGTCGTAAAAGGAAAATATTAACCATCTTCTTTTATATCCTGTATTACTCAAAATGAACGGCTGGTTAGATATTCTTGGCAACTTATCGATATCTGAAGTTTGCTCAAAAGCAGCATCTATCATAATACTTAGACATTCATATGATTGCTGACAAAAATGTTTATTCACACCTCGGTGTTTCTGTTTGTGTCATTTGTGGTAATTTCGGCTTACAGATACTTAACATTTAGCGCGATAATAATGGAGATAACTATTTCTATATTAAACTACAGTACAACTAATATCAAAAAATATTACTGAATAACAAGACTAGACAATGCATACATTTAAGGCAATAAATTATTAATCATCACATGAGTGGAACACATTACAAAATATTTTGAATTTAAACTCCTTGCCTTCTCTGAATGTGTTTAAAATTCTCTTAAACTCTGAACTTAAAGAACAGGTTCATTGTTTCGTATAAATAAATTTTATTATAGGCCTATGTATAGTTTGAGAATTTGTCTGTGTTTTAGTCTGTGTTCATATATTAATCATTTCTGTATGTATGTATATGAAACTTTTGTCTTATTTTTCTTATCTGCTACCATCTTGGCCAGGACTTCCTGGAAGAAATATTGTATCTCAATGGAACCTTCCTGGTAAAACAAAGGATAAATAAAATAAAATTAAATAAATTAACTGAGGATAACAATGGTTTAAACAGGACAATCTCCCCCTTATCTTAACTAGCTGATATAGGTCTAACTGTTCATCAGTAAATATGGTTGATTACCCGTCTTAATGGAGTTAATTTCTTCTTATTCAGATTCATCACATTGTTAGTGAGAGGCGTCCTTTGTATCTCAGGCATTTTTGTTGTATAGTTGGACAGAGAGAGAGAGAGAGAGAGAGAGAGAATTACAAACGTGTCTAGAAACAATTCGTCGGTACTTATGAAACAGTCGAAATCTGTAAGATACTACTGTAAATAGCCTACTAGGGGTGTAAATCATAGCTTTCCTGGCGATACAATATCGATTCCTTAAGCCAACGATTTGATTTTGTTTGATACCTCAGAAATTCCCACGATACGATACGATACGATTCGATTCAGTTCGATACTGGGGTTAATGGTCGAAATGATGAAATTTCACACAATCCTTTACGTTTCAATTAATTGAAAAAAGGCAAATATAATTAGCATTTTATCATATTTTATTGGGAACTGTAAACAAAATCTAGTGTAGTCAAGTATGTCCCATAAAACAAAGCAAAATAAAGTGCAATAAGGTAAAAATAATAATAAAAAAAAAAAACATTGCATGGAGAGACATGTAGAATGAGGAGGATTAGCATGACTGACTTCTGCGGTGAAACAAGTATGTCAGTAATCTTCTTTGAGAGGTTTTTTTAAGAAAAATGAAATGGTCATCGTGTTCAGGAGATTGTGTGTTCTGAGCGTAGCGTCCTATATGTTAACTGCCGTACTAAACACACGCTCTGAAGGTAGGCTAAGTCATAATGATCTACCTACTATAAAAATGCAAATCATATATTTATGTATAAAAATATTGAGTATTCTTTATTATTATTAGGCCTATTATACACTTCGAATATGACATGGTGAAGAAAAAAAAACCCTCCTTCCATTCCGTATGGAAGTGGTAGACTTTTGGCTTCTTACTTGGTCCATGCAGCTCCCCCATTCATTTTTATACCCTTCCTTAAGTTTAGTAGAAATAAATTGGAGGCTAACTAGGCGACTCGGTAGCTTTCTAGAGTTTTGCAGCAGCTGGCGCGGTTGAACGCGTCATCCATCCTCTATTTTTTATGCCATGCGATCTACCCACACTTCCTTTGCGATCGACCAGTAGATCGCGATCGACGTATTGGGCACCCCTGGTGTAGATCATGAATACGTCGGAGTGGATCATGAAAACAATATTGGAACCGGCGAGAAAAGAAAAACGCTTGCATCGACATTTACGTCACGTTGATGCAAATCGATGCATTTTTACACCTCTAGTAAATACACAACATTTTGCCGTCCCAGAAACAGTGAATGAATTTCCTGTGTGCAACCACAGCGCTGGGACTGGAAGCTGTCCAGTTCAGCAACGTCCTACCAATCACCATAGAGCCGTGCAATTCAGACCAAAACGCAGCCACAGGGCGGCGCCACTGCATCGTCTAACCCAAGACGTATCAAAATGCACATAAAGTGAGTGTAAATATATCTCATGCGCGCCGTTAATTATATCCCAAAAATAATTTATTACGGCAGCAAGCGAATAATTATGGAAGCCGAGAAACGCCATGAACTATTATTATGTAATTTCCTTGTAATAACGGAATCATTTTCTCGAAATCTCGAAAAAGCAAATGATTGGAGAAGCTCTTCAGAACAAGAACAAAATATCATAATGGTGCTGGCAAATAATGTCATCAGACTCATAATGTACAGAGTGTTAATATACCCATTATTGAACAGATTGAAGCAGAGAGGGCTATGTTCAGTTCTGCTTGAGAGGAACACAGAGTATGTGAAAGGTGTGCCACGTGCATATGTACAACTGAAAATCACTTTACAGCTCTCCATAAGTTGATGATGTCATTTCTTCCTCCAGCAATGTTTTACTGTGGGAACCAAAAACACAACAATGCTGTATCACTGGAATTTATGGAATATATCTTTCTGACAGCTTGGCTAACTGTTTTGCATCGGGTGGCTAACACGATGATCACACACAACTACATCTGTCTATTTTGACTAACAAGATAAAAGCAACTCAAAATTACGCCAAATAATGACAATTGTATGAAACCATTCGCATATATGAACTAAACATTTGGAAATTTGTGTGAAGCGATGAGAAACGAGAACAGACTCATTCAGAATCTTGGAGCTCAGGAGCAGACATACTGACAAGATATATAAGCATTTTGACTCTCATGGTTAAAATGATGCTTGTTGTACTTTTCATTTTTGTGGCGCTGACAAATTCTTTAGTGAATTGTTTTGGGCCCGTACAGTCTTTGGCAGCTAAACCATTGTGTTTTGCTGTATGCATAAATTATTTTGAGAAATGCTCTTTTTGTCTTGAGAAGTTAGGTATGTAGGTATGAAAACTCCAGCATCTCTTGTGGGCTGAGTCTTCTCCCTGAGCTATCAGCCATGCCATGACTTCTCAAAGCCTGGACATACTTCTCCGCACGTGGGCTGTGTTTGGGCATCCGCATGTGTAATCCAGACACTGAACCGGATGACACAAAAGAGGATCGGAGACTGGTGAAGGAAATAAATACGACGTGACAGAAAAGGCTGGTGAGCAGGGCTCAGACTGTGTCACTGGTGGGACTTGATGCAGGATGTCAGCAGAATCATCATCACTCTGACTGAGATCCTCGAGTAGGATCTTGCTGCACACATGGCTGGAATGAAAGGGGTTCCCTGGGGTTGCGTTAGTGGGGCATAGTAGTTTTCGTAAGTAATTGGAATATGGCCCCTTCCATCTTTTAAATCTCTTTCTTTGTCCTGAAAGGCCTCGCGTCGTATTCCTACGGCATCCTGCACCCGGCTGACCCCTGCTGGTTGCCACTGGGATGGGAGCAGTTGCAGTGGCAGAGGATGTGGTCAGGGGCTCAGATTCCGGCAGCCTGGTGCGGCATTTCCTCTGACGGCCTCCCTTACTGGTATTGGTTGTTCCTTTGGCATTACCAAGACAGGGCACGGCGCATTTAATTAAAGTGAATCCCTATGTAAGCGTACAACAAAACTATATTATGTATAGAATAAGAATCAAATGAGGAATAAAAATAATTGAATGACAGCAAAATTATACAAAATCAAAAAATCAAATGCAAAAATACAAAATATAAATTAAAAAATTGTTTTTCAATTGATGGCCATTAGTGACAAACAGATATCACACTTCGCAGTCAGAATTGCACATTGAGAAAAATACTGCTGTCTCACTGGACAGAAAACAAATGCTTGGGAGACTTATGCGCTGATCTTGGATTGGGCCATCTGTGTTTCAGGAGGGGAACTTGACCTATAAAAACACACTAGTCAGTGCACAGATTGCCTGATATCCAGAACATTGTTTGCAATAGTGAAAAACAACACTGGAAAGGTTCATGTGCACCAAATATAGCAGGAAACTCAGTCCAAACGCTGGCATCAACAACTGACTATTAAATCATTTATATATCTTATGCTTTTGATAAATTGCATTATTTCTTCACTCTCAAGGTACCTAAACTAAGATTTTTGCTTTTTGTGATTTACAATATGGGGACATATTCAGCTGTTATCTTACCATTTGATGATGGTTTTCTGTGAAACCACCAACACGCCTTCCAATGAGGAAGCAGAGTCTGGGGACTTGGGGGTGGACTCCCCTATCTCTGGGGAGTCCTTATATACTTTTTAGCAGCATTGAATGTAACAGCACAGATTTAAAAAAAATTGCAGTGATGTTGTTAAAAATTGTCAGCACTATAAACAGTCAGGTTGACATGTGAATACTTGTGGAAGTGTGGTGAGTTTATGGAATATGGAATAGATTAGTGATGCTTTATCCATCCTCATGGGGAAATTCTCTTTTCGCCTACTCCATCTGACTCAGACACAAAGACAGGTAAGAGCAAGGTTAATTAAGGGTCACAGTGTTGGGTCACCCAGCATGCAGTGGCCCTGGAGCGATTGGGGCCCAACAATGGCATCATTCTGTAGCCCTATGATTCCAATCAGCAACCTTCCAATCACAGGCACAAAATCCTTACACAACGAGCCACACTGCCGTGTTTGTTGTTTCTTGTTGTTTCCTGTAAGGCTGGGAGTTTATTTCCTGTGGTGAGATCTGCTGTTCTCAACATTCTTTGGAGAGCCTTCTGGTCATGGGTAAAGAAAATGCTGTAGCACACAGTAATACGCTCTCTGTTGTACACTCCTAAGTTACTTCTAACAACGATTTTTCAGAAAGAAATTTCTAATGAAAAACAAAAAGGTCTGATGGTAACTGCGGGTTCTTCAGTACATAGTTATAACACGTGCTGGTAAAACCATTTAAAACGTCAGTGTAGACGTCATAGGGCTTTCTTCCATGCGTCCCGCCTTCGTCATGAGATGACGGAAGGACGTGATGACGTAGGACGTAGTGACGGCACGTCCCTTTGTTGGCTCTGCGGTGACCGCTGTTTGTGTTGTTGTGTCTGTCTTGGGGGCTCTGCGCTAGCTGTCTGTTCTGTGCTTCGTTAGCTGCGTGTTCCGCGTTGGCGACCCATAGAAATCCTCCCGGTGATGGACTCCGACGAGGGTTACAACTACGAGTTTGACGACGACGACGAGGAGGAAGGCAGCGAAGAGAGTGCGGAGGGAGAACCCGAAGACGACTTGGAAGCTGAAGTCGATCCCGTTGTAGCTGGTGGTGACCGAGACGACTGCGGGGAGACCGGGGGGAGCGGTCTCAGCTCTGGTCAGGATGAGGAGGACTATCCGTTTGAAGTGTTAACCGCTGAACAGATACTACAGCATATGGTGGAATGTATCAGGGAGGTCAACGAGGTCATCCAGGTGAGGTGCCTTCGGGCAAGCTGGCTACAGGAAAGCCCGGGGATGCTGGGGAGTCAGTAGGCCACATTTTATGTTGTATTAAAAGCAGGAGGAATCGGAGCTGAAGCTTGATTAACGGTTAGCTGTCTGCACCCCATCTCTGTTTAATATTGAGAGATGTCACACGAAAATAACGCTCTGCCAGGTCCGAAGAGTTCTCCCAAGTCTCCTACCTGTAGAGTAGCTTTTTGGCATTGGTATGAGTAGCTTTTTAATCGGGTCTCTGTAATAGTTAATGTACCTGACTTACCTTAGACGTATCCACTACTTAACCAACGAACCATTTTCTAATACCTTAAAATAACTGCTCAAATCAACTTAATGCTTTTAACATGGCAACTTAAATTTCTGTTTTAGCGTCCGGTAATTACATGACTATCATGGCCAAGATTTGTTTGCTTATATTCACTTTTCCTTTTTTGCATTATAATAATTGTTTTATTTTCATTGGCCTGTTGCCAGCAGCTGTGGCCAAGAGTGAAACTTCATGTATTTTGAATCTTTAGACGGCATTTCAAAAATGATGTATTTTCACGTTTAACATTAAAGGAGGAATTTCTTATAAAACAAAGAAACCAACTAGATGAAGATCATCCATGTATTTTTTTTAAAAGTGTGAAACTATGTTGCAAGTCTAACTATATGATATTTGCACACCCTTTTCAGCACTGTAATTATGTGCCAGCAAGTACATTCAGTCCAAGCAGAGCAGTTTTGAAATAAGATGAAATGTTGTTCCAGTTGGGTCCTGTAGTGTCTTACCTCACACTAAGTAGTTAAGTGGTCATCCGGACTGTACCCCTTCCTTGTGCCTCACATAGATCCAGCTACCCTTGCAACAATGACTCTGCTTAGAATAAGATGTTGAAGCATAGATGGATAAAATACTCATACTCTTTTAAGGAATTACTCTTTACAAAGTCTGTGTACTGCATGGAGCCATGTCAAGAGTTGGGTCTGCCTAGGTAATCTTCATCGTGGTTGTGTGTGGTCACCATTTAATCTATATGTGCCAGGACTTGTGCTTTACTGAGCTGTTGATGCTGGCAACTTCTGGCTAACTCAAATGATATGCATAGTAAAGTTGTAGTTTATTGCAGCTTTGGAATATGAAAATCATGTTGCATATTGAGTAAATGCACTTAACTCTCTGGTTAATTGGGACAGTTGCAACAAATGAAATGAATGTTAACATTTTAATCTAAAACTTAAAAATATCTTCTTTCACATGCCGTAAGATGTCTCCTGTCTAAATGACTTGATCATGAGACACAGAAGTGAATTGGTGGCTCTCATTGTACTTGGATTTCTCTGATATTTACTCATGGCCACCCGATAAAAACTAAATGTGCATCCAGTATAATCCTGCTTTCCTTGGGATGGAGTCGCTAACACTAAACCTCCTGCTTATCCTAAATAATAATTATGTATATATTTTTTTACAGAATGATTAGTACAATTTCATGGAACATCCTTTGATCTAGGTGTCATCGTGGTGACATCGTGATGAGCGTGTGCAGAGAGTTCATCTCTCTGAAGTGTTGTGGGATTGGTCTGTGGTACTTAGAAATTTCTTCTTAGTTCTGTTGCTTATCTGTGTTTATGAGAGAAAGGATTTGATATAAACAGTTAACACTGGAATGGCTTAAATTTCAAACCTGCCTCAGGTTTGAAATTCGTGGTTATGGCGTTGAAAGAGGACAAGAGTCACCTTATGACTTTGTGACTCCTTAATGGTATGAGACTGTTAGGGTGGGCAGGTGATTAGCAGAAATCTGAGGAAAACAAGCACCACCTGTGATTTAAGCAGGCAGCATGTTGATCTGCAGGTTAGGAGTCTGTGCTCATTGAAATTCTATGACTGTCATACTGATGTCACTCTTGGTTCTTGAGCAAGGCACTTAACCCCAGCTGCTCTAGGGACACCCTGACCACGCTCTCTGATCTTCAATTGTAGGTCCCTTTGGACAAAGTACTCCGCCAGATATATTTAAATACAATTTCTATGGCTGTGAAAATGTACCATGATGTATCCACCTGGTAATGGTGATTTCAGTTGCATCGATTTTGGAGTGTTATAATCAATTATTAACCAATCACAGTTTTTTTAAATAAAGTGCAAGCACACCCAATTGCAAAATTTACCAGATAAAGTGATGAGTTATGTTTTCCCAAAATAGCTGTAGATCCCCAATCAGCTTCCACCGCACATGTCCTCTCTAGACTGAGGATTGAGATCTGTGTTTTGGTGATGTTACACCCTTAGGCAAATGTTTAGCCTAACGGCTGATGCCAGTGGTAACTCTTCGGTGGCTTATAATAGCGCAGTGAGTGGGAAATTATTTGATGCTCTTCACACCAAATTAGATGTTTGGATATTTGGATTCCGAATGGTGATACACTGGACTAAAAGGTAGCCATATTAAAAACATTTCAAGTAGAAATCAGTTACTTGGGTAAGATGATATGGCTAATCACATGAAACAGCGACATGATGTGTGACACAAGCTAGTGGGAATGCAGAAGCATGTTATTCAAGTTCTGTCAGAATCACTTTCTGTGTTTTGGTCTGCACCATTTTAATCTTAGTTGTTCAAACACACAGAAGAGGAATACGCCCCCATCCCTTTTATCTGAATGCTACCTTTAGCATGGGAGTGAATATAGGAGTTGAATTGGCTGTAGGTGTGGAAGTGTTTGAAGACTTTGTTCCATGTTATGGAGCCAAGGGGATAGCATGACACAATATGGATGTCGTGACTAAACCTAAAATTACTCAGACCCTACGTTTTTTTTTTTTTGGGATGTTAATGCCTCCATTCTGTGAAGGGTGTAGCGTTTCGGGACAATTATAAATGTCAGCTCACTTGGGAGGCTGCCACCGCTTAGCAGGCCTCCCCCAGACTTTGGCAGCATTAAGACATCAGCTAAGGGGGTGTAATTCCAGCCTCTCCACTTGCACAGGACAGTTACTTAAAAGCCAATCCTTTCAGCTGGCACTGGGTTGGTTTGCAGTGTTTTCAATAGCTGCGTCACTGGAACAAACTGAGCTGGGGGAGATGTGAAAATCATGCCCAGCTGGCTAAAAAAGCTTTAGGCTACCAACTTCTGACTGTGATGGTGTTGTGTTCTGCTATATAGAATCTTTTGTAAATAATGGAGACTGAACAGACTTTTTAGTTCATTGGTCTGAACTTTAACAATAATTGTTTTTCTAAATGCAAGTTGGTATTGAAGGTTAGGTTTTGTCCACCTATTGGCTGCTGCAGACAGATCTGACCCCGTGTGCCACCCCTTTGAGGACACTTGTAGCATGTTAGAGCTGGGCAGTCCCAGTACTGTAGGCCAAAGCACTATCTAACTGCATACTGCCGCATGCAGGACAGGGTGCGGCTTGCTACCAGCGTGTGGTGATTGTGATAAATGTGCCTGTGATAAACAGCACTTGGGAATATCGCTACAGGTTCTCTGTGTAAATTCTGACGTGTGAGTCTTGAAGACACTTACTGCCAGGTGCCAGATCCTGACGTCTGCTCCAGAAAGCCCAGAGAGAGGGTCGATTTAGCACTCCCTCCACGGCAGCTTCCTGAATTACTTCTGTAATGTTCATATGATTAAATGTCTTTAGCTCTCTGTTACTTATTTTGCTGTGTGTGTGCGTTTATAATGGGTGTTCAATGTATTCTTTCCTTAGACGTTATAGTGCTTCATACTCCATTATTACGTCAGCTGTGCAGTTTCTCATCTTAATTAATTGCACATTCAACTTGCTGAAGGACGCCCAAGTTTGTCTGTCTGTAAAATTTTTCATCCCTGCTGTTGGTTACAAAAAATTGCAGTGAAATTAAAGTACTTCTGCTACTGTATTTGAAGATCCATCCATCCGTTTTCTGAAACTGCTTGCCCTGTTCAGGGTCATGGGGGGTTTGGAGTCTATCCCTGAGGCTACAGGCACCAGGCAGGGAAGAACCCAAGATGGGGCACCAAACGATCGCAGGGCACACTCACACACCATTCACTCCCACATGCATATGCCTCAGTAGTTTTTGGACTGTGGGGGGAAACTGGAATACCCAGAGGAAATCCCACAATGACACGGGGAGAACATGCAATCTCCACACACATGGAAACCTGGCGGAGACTCAAACCCAAGTTCCAGAGGTGGGAGGCAACAGCACTAACCACTGCACCACCGCACCACCCCTATTTGAAGATCATAAACTCATTTCAGTTTTTGTTCCAAATGTAAACATATTTAAAAATATATGTGCTCTTTTTCCACCTGATTATTGTGGTTGAAAGCCTCATATTATATCATTGAGTTCGGACTTGCAAATGTGTGTCTGTGTTTTCTAGAATCCCGCAACAATAACGAGGATACTCCTTAGCCACTTCAACTGGGACAAAGAGAAGCTGATGGAAAGGCAAGTTGTCACCATATGGCTTCTTTTGTTTGTATGTTTTCAAGAAGAACTAAATCTGAGGGCTCAGTCACTTATTATAAATCTATGCTAAACTCGTCTCCTCCTGTCATCCTTTTTTGAACAGAATTATTTATTCATGTCTTGCTCAAAATCTTGTAGTACAGTCACCACATGTCACAAATGTCAGCCCTTTTCACAAATTCTGGTTGATGTGAATATTTGCTAATTGATAATGAAAGTGTTTTTAAAGGTTCTTTTGGGAAGACCAAATAACTTTTTTGTGAAAATTTTGCAGACTTTAGATCAGACTTAAGCAGCCATCCACTAACTTAGGAAATGGATAAATTCAGTGGTAAAATGTGTACAAAAGCCTGTGTTACAAGTGAAGGTAAAATACTTGAAATAAGATGGTTATTGCAAAAAGGTTGTTAAAGCAGTCATGTCAATCAGTTAAAGTCCTTGGATTTGTAGAAAATACAAAAAAAATGTTTTTGTCTTTGCTTATAGCTGGGCATTTTATATCACATCTCAATATTATATTCTGCTGCCTGTTGACCCATAGTACTATTGAGTCCTGATATGCTTCAATGCTTACTTTAAAGTCTTGTGCTAGTCATTCTGTGTGACAGCTCTAAGGCCCCATGGTGAAATTACTCTGCTGACCCTGCGATTTGAACATACAACCTGTTTCTCCTAACCTGTTGGCCAACCAGGCAGCTTGAGAGTTGTTAGTATATTACATTGAAAAACTATTGACCTATTAATCAGTTTACCAAATAAAAGTTCTATCTTTAAAGAAGATTAATATTACTGGTGACTATCGTGTCAAAATCAGTTTGTCATACACGAAGATGTGCATAGTGGGAGAAGGGAATATGATCCAGGATGGTTGAACAACAGCAAATCATGATGCTTAATTAACCAGAGAATTTTAGGTCGAATAATAAGCAAAGATGTCTAGGGAGGTCCAAGTTGGTAAACATGAAATCAAGGCACAACAGATGAGGAGGACAATAACGTAAGATGTTACAGATGGGATTTACTGCTTAGCTCCCAAAGTCATCTGTGGTCAGGATCCATTCTTCAAGACTAAAATTAAAAACCTTTAAATTGTACATAGTTCATCGGTAGCAGTATGTAGCGGCTTTTTTGTCACTGAAAATCCTTTGAATGATGTAATAGTACAGCAATTATGATGTGACCAAAAGATGAGGTTTGAACTGAAACAAGAAAGTGAACTGTGGATTCACCTAAATTCTAGTTATTAATCATTTGCCGATTGTATTCTAAAGAATTTGATCACTTATTTGATTTTGTAATGATTTGAAATGGATACAGAACTCTGAATGGTGACTTCCTCTCTCTGCAGGTACTTTGATGGGAACCTGGACAATCTGTTCTCAGAATGTCATGTTATAAACCCCAGTAAGAAATCTCGGACACGCCTGGTGAACACAAGATCCTCGGCACAGGACATGCCTTGTCAGATCTGCTACCTGAACTATCCCAATTCAGTCAGTACCTCCTGCTGGACATCTTTGTTGCTTGTGTGCTCCAGCCATCCTTGGTTTTAGTGCGGCTGTCACACGCCTTTGCTTAAATAAGAATCATATTTGTAGTAACCCCAGAAGACAGAGTCCAGACTGGGTATCTCTAGATTCACAGTCTTGCTGCCATACCCTGCTCATTTCAATTTCTGTATATTGTGTTGTGATATGTTGAAGAAAGGTTCATCTGTTATATTTACTGTGGGACATTAGAGAGTGACTTTTCATACAAATCAGCAGACTGATCTACCAAATCGGTGCATGACTAGCCTAAAGGCTTGTTCATCATCAGAGTGAATGTTATCAGTACTCTTAGTAATCCCATGCAGTTTACTGGGGTCCTGAATTATTTTTATGTGAATAGTCTCATTGGTTTTCATGTCAGTACTTTGTTTATATTCCAAGATTTAAACAGGGCTGTACTACATACCAGCTAAAGAACTGAGAGTATGCTGTTCATTTAAGCCTACTCTTTTCTGCACTTGTGTGGATGCACACGTTTATGTAATGGTTCCTTTACAACATGGCACCTTTGAAAGCATGCATGTCCTGGTCATCTGTTGCTTCAGTTTTAATCACTTTGAATGGCCTTGTAGTGTAGTGCAGTGTAGGGCTGCCACTAACGACTATTTTTTGATCTGTTGACTGATTTTTGATCTGTTGACTGATTGATCTAAATGATTAATTTTCCTCCAGAAAATCAGCTTGACCATTAAGTTCTTCCAACTGGAGTTGGAATTTAAATCTCCCTGAAATTCGAATTCAATTCCAATTCTGTTCTCCATAGTTTTTTTTCCAATTCCAACTCCAGTTCCATTTCCTGATTTGGACTGGAATTGTTGAATGCATTCCGGAATGGCCCCAACCCTGATGGACATTATTTTTGCCTACAATTCAATAAGCAGACAGTTTGCCTAAAATAGTAATATGCACATTGAACCGCCCAAAAGTTAGTCATCTGTATAAATTTGGCGTATCCTTATGCTTGTTACATTTGGTTAGTGGAGCACGCCATTCGCTACTGTTTTGGTAAATCATGGAAGCATTGAAGTGGCGATGGGGAAAAAAAACAGCTCAGTAGCCATATGTCACACCCCGCTCCGTCCGCTCCTACTGTGTGCCACGCCCACCTCATTACCTCCTGTTTTACCCTGATTGTTCTCACCTGTCGCCTGTTCCGTTTACCTAGTCTCTTGTATTTAGTCCACGTCTTGAGTAGTTTTCCCCAGATCTGTCATCGTCAAAGTCCCATGTGTGAGTCTCCGTCTGCTTTGTACCCCAATAAACCCCGTTTTGTCCGTCAAAAAAAAAAAAAAAAAATCTGTCACGCTTCGCGGGGAGGGCGAGCAGGAAGCAGGCGAGCGAAGCCAGGCAGTCAGGGTAACGGGGTTTATTCGGAGGCAGACGTACAGGTACGGACACTACACATGACAATACAATGACCAGTCTGGGGTACATCGACTAAGACACGGACTAAATACACAAGACTAGGCAAACGAAACAGGAAACAGCTGGGCACAATCGGGAAAGCACACGTGGATAATGAGGGGGCGTGGCACACACTAGGAGCGGACGGAGCAGGGTGTGACACCATAACTTTAAAAAGAGGAAATAATGCAGTTAAACAAGGTAGAAGACGTTGGTGGTGTGGTGATTTTGCAGATTAAAGGCCGTCACGTTTTTTTTTTTTTGTAAATGTAGTTTTATTTTAGTTCACAAATTTTCTTTTTATTGTCTGTTTCAGTTATAGCTTACAATAACACTAGTTCCAACAAGCTCAACGCACAAAGAACACACACACGCTTGCACAGGCAGTCCACATAGAATAAGCTCAGATTCTAGCCTAAACATTTTCACCAACAATTCAGTGGAAATTCTACGTAAGGTAGCAGGTAGGCAACTTTCTGGCTTTAATAATTAGAAATTACAATTGTTTGCTTCAACTATTGTTCACCTTATAGTAAAAGGCCTCGAGGAAGTAAAGTACATATCAAATATTGCAACAACCAAGAAAAGACTTCAACATTTTCTCAAATTTCACACTCTTCAAAATGATCCCTTTTGCTTTAATGTCAGCATTACAGACTCTTGACTTTCTTTCAACCAGCTTCCTGATGTTGCCACCTGGAGTGCTTCTCCAACAGTCCTGGAGGGGTTTCCAAGGCTATGTACAGTGCCAGTCAAAAGCCTGGACACACCTGCTTTTCCTTCAGTTGTCTGTATTTTAGTTATGTTTTTCACCTTAAAGTAAAAGGCCTTGAGGCAATGAAGTAATACGCATCAATCACTGCAATGACCAAAAGAAGTGCTCAACATCTCTAAAGTTTGTCAAGTTTTGGACTCTTCAAAATATAGCCCCTCTGCATCAATGATCGCATTGCAGACTCTTGGCATTCACTCAACCAGCTTCCAGATGTCACCTAAGGGCTCCTTAGCGGTTGGTACTGGACAAGATTCTGTAAATAAATAGGAGAAAACTCACAAATGTAACACGTTTCACAAACAGACAGGAATCAATCCACAAATATGCAAAACACGTTTACACAACACAATTTTAAAAATACATCTTTGTGGATAGTTAAATATTTGTGGGTCACGGTACATATTTGCAGATTGTCTTCTGTGGCGGCACAAATAATAAAGTCCAATAAAAACTTCCGTACAAGTGCCACATCCCATGTGGTGGCGTGTAACCTTGCAATCTGTCATCCAAATGATGAAAAAGTGTTGCCATAAATAGTATTTTTGCGACACCATGAAATAAACCATAGAGGATAACATGAAACGATAGACGTTTTTTTATTTCGTCATCCGACACATATCGTCATATCACACAGCCCTAGACACTGTTGTAAAGAAACTTTCCCCGTGTCTGTTGGTTTTTGTTATGATGGCTCTGAGTTTTCTGCTAGAGGGTAGAGGCTGGAAGAGATGGTGTCCTGAAAAGTCCTTAGTAGCTATAAAATGGGTGTGTTATATTCTGTCTAGCAGGAATTTGCAATGTAGTTTTGAGCAGAAAGTTGAATGCTGATGTGTCTTTTTTTAAATTCACTTCATAATGCTGTCCTAAAAATCAGGGAGACTGAAGAAGTTGTGATGTTGTCTCCCTGATTTCTTTTCTCAAAAACACAGCACTTCTGTTCTTGACTGGTGTTGCCTGGATACTCTCAAATGAGTGATTGGTCGTAAGAGTGCAGCAACAACATAAAACCTTTTTTTTTATTATTTTTGCCAAAAATGATGTTGAAGAAGAGGTGTGACTTGAAGACAAGCAAGCGGGATCGACCCTGGAGGCCATAAAAAGTATCAGGCCAACATTTTGAAGCGTGGGCAGCGAAGTGTTCCACATGGAGAAGTGTTTTGTTACTGGAGGCCCTTGGTGTTGGAGCGTTTGGGTGGATTGCCTGTTTGAAACCACCAACAGTTAGTGTCCCCCTTTTCTCACAGTATTTTACTGGCCTGGAGTGCGGACACAAGTTCTGCATGCAGTGTTGGAGCAATTACCTAACGACCAAAATCATCGAGGAGGGAATGGGCCAGGTATTTGCCTGTCTCTTCATTTTTTCCATATGTGTGCATAACTTTAGTAGAGTTAGGGTGAATCTTTTTGTGAAGAATCTGTGCACACTTAGTTCACTTTAAACCATTGTGCTATGTTTTTCAATAATCATTGCATGGTGAAAAAATCCTATTTCGTTTGCATCATAAATCGAACCATTATGTTGATTTACATTTGCCTGATACGTTTCTTAACAATTTCCCCCCTTTCAAAGACAATTTCCTGTCCTGCCCACAGCTGTGATATTTTGGTGGATGACAGCACTGTCATGTAAGTGCATCAGTTTTAGATTACTGTCACTGGGAGTTGATAATTCCTGCTAACTTTGCGGTAAACTCTTCAAGTCACCTAGGCTGTCTGTATTAGCGACACTAAATAAATTTGTACCCAGCTAATTGAATTTAACTTATGCCCAATATTCATACCCAATATACTGGTTTTTTTCCTTTCCATAAGTTTTCCTATTATGTTAAATGTCAGACTAAATATGCCATTTTAAACTGCACATGGAATATCTTACCTGTTGCTAAAGTGCTATTTTAGAGTTGAGCACAGACTGCATATTCCACATATGGAGGGCGTTCATGTTACTTTTCTGATATCTGCTTTTTGCTTGGTACTGGTGCTGTGTTTAATCGGCTTGACCCACTTTGGTCTAATCACACACTCAAGCATAATGGCGTCTTGTATTTGGTAGACTTCTTTATTTCCTTGAAGTAGACTAATTCATGTAATTTTCTGTAAAATCCATGGCCATTTGATAATTCTGGACGTGTGTTGGGTTTCTAAGTCTTAGTTTTTGAATTATACCTGCAAAACTTAGAAAGTAGATATTGTCATTTTTATGATAGTTGAGAATTGTCTGTTATTTTCTGAGATACATGGCCGCTGTGTTTGTATGCTGCTCTCTGCTAATCTGGAGGATTTCTGCATTACATGCAGTTTTTTAATGGAGAGTTGCACTAGGCCAGTGGTCTCCAACTCCGGTCCTGGAGAGCTACCGTCCAGTAGGTTTTCTATCCTACCTTCTGATGAGCCACACTAGTTCTCAGGTAAATACCAGGGCCAGGTGTAGCTCATCAGAAGCCAAGTAGGATAGAAGACCTACTGGTTAGTAGCTCTCCAGGACCGGAGTTGGAGACCCCTGCACTAGGCTGTATGTAATCTTAAACTGCAGAAGTCATTTTTCACTGAGGTGCATCTTTTTTTTTTTATAGGCGTCTTATAACAGATCCAAAAGTGAAGTTGAAATACCAACATTTAATTACCAATAGTTTTGTGGAGGTAAGGTTACTGTTCAATCATTAATGTGAATGAAAATTGGTAATATGTGTTGTTAGGCTGAGTGATGTTAGACTTATGGTTTATAGCAATAGATTACTTTTTCTGAAGTGCTCCTTTAAAACAGTCATGCTATTTTAATTGCTCTGTGTAATACATCGAAATAGTTGAGATGACTTTTGAGTAGTACCTTGTTGAAGGGTACCCCTGTGGGGACCTTCAACAGTCTTTGTCATTGACTTCTAAGCTGCCACAAACACACCTTCTGCTGTAGTCCGTCATGGAGCTCTCCTCTGTTCTCCAGTGTAATCGGCTGTTAAAGTGGTGTCCCGCACCAGACTGCCACCATGTGGTCAAAGTGCAGTATCCCGATGCCAAACCAGTAAGGTGCAACTGTGGACGTCAGTTCTGGTAAGCGATTTTCCATCTTGATTTGTGGCCATCGTTAAATTATAGCTTTTGAGGGCATGTGGAGCTCAGGCCACATTGGAATCGCCGGTAAACTCACCTGGTACTGCAGGAAAGATGCTGGAATAACACCAGTCAACATCTTATACAGCTGATTTACCTTAACCTACACAGTCCTGGGTACAGCAATGGCTCGTTTACATCAGTGCATTTGCCAAACGACTCCCTTCCATTTACATAAGTACAGGTATCCGTCGACTTGCGTCCATATTTGGGACCAGGTCCGCTGGACACAAGTCAGTTTGGGCATGTCTCAGTAGTTATAGGAGTGAGGCAAGGCATTAACTACTGCACTATAATATTCACACAGTGCTCTATAGCAAATAATGATGTAAATATAAAATCACAACACTTTATAATGAGAGTTGGCGCTTAAATTTCACAAAAAAAATTGCACTACAAAAATCAAAAGATACGCGAAGGTAGCAAACGTTGGAAGCTGAGAAAGTAGACGGCACCTGAAGCTGCAGCGAAATATTTTATTGTACAGTAAGTTTCTTTTTGTGTAGTGAAATGGCACAGTACAGGTGCTGTATCTTTATTCTATCTGCTTACTGTATGCATACTAGGGATGGAACGGTTCACGAAAAAAATCCGTCCCGTTTGGTTCGCTTATCTCTGTTCGGGACGTGTGTATCGTTCGGTTCAGCGCATGCTCAAAAAAGCTTTCGCCAATGATCTTATGAAGGGGGCCAGAGTGCAGCAGTCAGGTCAGTTGTGGGAATGGCAAGTGACAAATGCGGGATCATTTCGGATTTTGTACTAACTACGGTGACGGTGTTAAGAAAGTGCTGGATAAAACTGCGTCCATGTGCAGGCACCGTGCAACACGTGTTGCTTATGCTAGCGGCAACACGTCCAATATGTTGGCTCATCTACTCCCTGCTGCTTTTAAACAGCCTCTCAGTGAAAAGTCAAAAGCAGGGCAAAAGCCATAACTAAAGCGTTGGGATGTTTCGTAGCTAAAGATATGCAGCCTTATGCCGTTGTGAAGCATATGATTAAAGTACTCGAGCCGCGGTGTAATCTAACCTCCCGCCGACATTTCCGCAACACGGTAATTCCCAAGCTTTATCATGAGACATGACGAGGAATTATCAAAGAGTTGCTGTGGATGCAGATCCACTTGCATGGTGGAAATGCAACGAGCTTAAGTATCCTCACATTGCTAAGAGGGCACAACGGTACCTCGCTGTCCCACGTTTTCTCTACAGCAGGGGACATTGTCACTGCCAGTAGATCTCGTCTCTTGGTAGAGAATGTGGGCAAACTGATCTTCTTGCAAAAGAACATGAAAATAGAATGAACGGAGCAGTGTTGTGTTGAAACAGTGCAGTGTTTATTGGTTCGCTTTATGCTGCATGTTATATTAATGGTCTGCTAATTTGTTTTTTGTTTTATTTTTTAGACAACACAGTGTCACTTTAGATAAGAAACAGCTGTATTTCAAATACTGCACTTTAACTTCTTGTGAAAAAACATAAAAATCTTTCCATTAAAAACTGATAATCAAGGAATTTAAAATTTGTTATTTGTGTGTTGATTTTAAAGAAATGAATGTCTATTGCTGGTTGGTCTTATGCTTCACTTTATGGTGATGGCCTTTGCCTATATCGGTCACAAAAATAGTAAAGTCAGAGTTCTTTTGTTTGCACCAGTTTAGGGGTCAGAGCTTTAAGAGCCATTTTTCTCTTATTTTCTCAGACAACTTTTGTAAGAACCACAGCTATCCACAGTTTAAATAAGAAAACATATTCTTTTAGTTAAGATTTGACAGTGAATAACTATTTCTTCTGAGCAAGAATTTAAGGCAAACAATTAAAAAAATTTTTTGCCAAATAAATGAAAAGCATTTTGAAATCAGCAATGTCTCCCCATTTACTGTATAAAAATCGCTCCCAGCTTTAATCTAAGACTGTCAAAGTGACGCGCCTGATGCCAAACGGCCTCATTCTTTCAGTTTTTACAGGACTGCGTGACACGTCCTTGAGAATAACTGATATTTTATAATCCGTAAATGGTGGATTATCTACTGCTGATGTATGGTATTCTTGGAGTGTTGAGAAAATAGAAAAAAAAAGTGAACTGAACCGAACCTAAAACTGTGACCTGAAACCGTGACACGAACCGGAACGTGCATTTTGTGAACCGTTCCACCCCTAATGCATACTGTACTACAACTTAGATATGGACAGTGGGTCATTATACTACTGGCGGTGCTGCCCATTCTCTTGCATCTGTTATACTAAGCGATACACTGCTGACGTCCTACTGCGTCCGCTTTCGCGTGTATCTCAGTCAGTCTGTATTATTTACTATGGACCTCAGGGGTAAATGCGATCAGGTGATCCTCAGTAGGACATAAGCCGACAGATACCTGTACGTTATTGCCCATCTGTAAGGAGAGGTATGAGGTGGTGTGTGCATTTACTTGCATGAGAACGCTACTGAACTGTATATAGGTGATACTCTGTGTATGTGCCTTTCAACATGAATCTTTTGGCTTTTATTCCCTTATCGTAGCTTTAATTGTGGAGAGAATTGGCATGACCCTGTCAAGTGTAAGGTATGTAAAATGTGCTATGATTGGGTTACAGAATATTGCAGTTGGGTATGGCGCTAGCAATTTCCTATTGTAAGCAGTAAAAGCTGAGTCAGCTAAATGCTGCAGCCGTGGTGGACAGCTGACCATGATATTTTTATATTCCTGACTTTCGAGACACTGTCTTCACTTCAGCTTTGTTCTCAGAGAAGCATCAGTTTCTGTTTGAACAAAGATCCGCTACGCAGACAGCTGGCCCCTGAGACCTGCCTTGTTAAAGGAGGGCGCTGGACAGCTGACGGAACACTCTGAATTTCATGTTTCAACACATAAATTTACCTAGTTGGCTATTGCTTAACTCTTAGCCCTGTGGAATTATGCAGGTTTTAACCCTGTTTTAAATGTCCCTCTACATTAAGTTTGGTTTTGCGATTTGGTAGCCATGGAAAAGCATCTCAATCCTACCAAGCACTGTTACAAAAATATGCCACCTTTATTATAACATCAGCAATGGCAGCCATGCCTTGCACCTTGCTTATGTTTCTCTCTACTGCGCTTCAGCCATGGTGTCCTCCATTAGGAGCACAAATGTGCCGTTAGCTTACTCACCGCATTGGTCTACTGTTAGGCTGTTAATATTGGCGCTTTTCCACTGCCGCCAAGAACCGAGACATACCCGAGCTGTACCACATACTGCCGGCTTTCCGTTGCAAAGTACGCAGTTGTAACTGCACTGACATGACCCTGCTTACTAGTAGGGCCAAAAACATGACCAGACTGAGCTGACTGCATCACCACCATCTGACTTGTTGAAATGCAGGAAGAAAGGTATATTCTATATATCATTCAGTATTATTAGTATCGCATATTGCGATGTATTGATGCATTACCGATAATTCAGAATTTGAAAATTTCCAAACTCCTACTTTAAAAAGTACTACAGAACAGCTAAACAGAATGGATTCGTAATATAAACTTATGAATGCGAATGCTAATTCTGCTAGCGTCTGATGCTTGCATGACATGGCCATTCTCACAGGTGTGCTAGAACATTATGAAATTAGCACATAGTAAATCAGAATGTACACTGTGTTAACAGTATATAAGCATCACTTTGGTTTTAAGTCATTATCACTTTTCAAACCTGGCAATGCCTTTACGAGCTGGAACCGTGCTGTGGGGGGGGGGTCGGGTACGGCTCGCTTCCTGCATGCCAATGGAAAAGCGCCATATCGTTAATTTACTTTTATCAATAGGAAGTTTTAAAGTTGTGGATTTAACATGTTTAATTCATGAGCAGAGAACATCACCAGGTTTTCTTGTTCTTTATGATTTTACAAATTCAGGAATATATTGCTGGTCATGGCCTAGTTTTTATTTTAAATTGCATCACATAATACCTGATATTACCACATATGATTCTTTCTCAGTAAAGAATTGCAGTAATGTACTTGAACGACTGGTGATAGTCATCAATTTCAATTTTAGGTTTATTGATGCTGTCGCCGAAGTTCCCTGGCTTCAACCTCACCTCGAATATCTGGCAACCTGCAACTGGTGGATGCTTGTTAGATCTGCAGGCCGCATTGTGGCGGCCTGCCAGAATGCCTTGGCTCCTCCGTAGCATGATTTGAATTCCTGCTCCCGAATGCCAATGGTCAGACTGAATCTAGTCTGAATCGAGGGCCTATCTTTGTAGCTGTAGCCTGCCGTGGATCTAGGTGCTTTTTCAGTACTCTTAGCTGACATGTTAGCTTTTCAGTTGTCCCCTAGGGAGCTTCTGTGCTTCACTCACTGTGCAGGCCTTTTCTCTCCCGCATTTTTTCTGCAGTGGTTGAGGAAGTGGATTAAAAAGTGCGACGACGACAGCGAGACCTCCAACTGGATTGCAGCAAACACCAAGGTTCGTTGCCGCAGTGTTTTGAGGTTCCTGCCTTCCTGTGGCTGTGCGCCGCGGCCTCACTGGACCCCCTTCCTTTGTAGGAATGCCCCAAGTGCCATGTGACCATCGAGAAGGATGGGGGGTGCAACCACATGGTATGCCGAAACCAGAACTGCAAAGCAGAGTTCTGCTGGGTGTGTCTGGGTTCCTGGGAGCCTCATGGGTCAGCTTGGTGAGTGTCCGTTGACTCTCTGAACATCTTGTATTTAGATCTTACTTGTCAGTTGTGGCAGAAAAGTATGAGCAACTTATGAATGAAAATGAATACACCCTACTCCAATTATTTAGTTTTTTCTTATTTGCGGTCTGTACGTTTTATTAATTTAAAAGGCCTTTTGTCCTAATTTAAATCACACAGTAAACCATATGAATGCATCCATCCATTCTCTGTACCTGCTGGAGTGAAACCATTTTAATTTGAAAAAGTGTTTAAATGACAAAACTGAAATGTTTTCATTAATTAAGTATACACACCCCCTGTGTCAGCAGCAAATACAGCTGCCAGTCTTTTGGGGTAGATTTTTACAAGACTGGAATCCCTGGATTTTGGTATCTCCCCCCTACACCTCTTTGGAGATGCATTAGAACTGGCAGAACTAAGTTGGTTTTTGCTGATGCACTGCAACTTTCAGGTCATTCCAGAGGTTTTCAGTTGGATTTAGGCCAGGACTTTCTTGGACACTTTCAGAACATTCACCTTCTTCTTTGCAAGCCACTGTAGCTCTGGCCTTGTGCTTTGGGTCATTTCCCTGTTAATATATTTGTATCTGACCGTTTTTCACTCTTTCTGCAGACTGTCAGGTTCTTCTCCCAAATCTTCCTCTGCTTGGCTCCATTCATCCTCCCTTCGGTCCTGACACCTTCCCCTGTCTCTGCACATCCCCACAACATTATGCTGCCGTCACCATGCTTCACAGTCAGGATGCTGATGTTTCGATTATGGGCTGTCTTGAGTTTTCTCCAAACATATCATACATTTATGGTAAAGTTCTGGTTTTGTTTCATCTGAAACAAAGCCTTCTGAAATTTTGTTGCAAGATCCTTTAGGTATTTCTTGGCTAAAGCCAGTCGCGGCTCCAGGTGAACCCTTTTCAGATGGCTTTCTTCTTCCCAGATGCGTGCGATATCTTTGATGTTGTTGTGCAATGCACGTTTTGGCATGTGTTGGCATTTACACTCTGTAGGTCTTTAAGCGTTGTCACTGGATTCCAGGTGGCCTCTCGAACCAGTGATCTTCTGTCCCAGTCACTTAGCTTTGATGGATGCCTTGCTTTTGGCACAATGTGTGAGGTGCTATGCACTTTCCATTTCTTAATGATCGACTTAACAGGGTTTCTTAAAAGGGTATCTTTTCAGGGTATCTTAAAAGCCTTAGAAATCTTTTACATCCATCACACATGGAAGGTCTTTGGAATCCATGCTGTTTTCTTTGTGCGTGACTTGCCTTGCAGTCTGAAGGACCGTAGTAAACAGCTGCTTTTAAGTTTATTACAGTGATACAGGCGTTTGACTGTTAATATGTGATTTTTTAAGGCAATTTCCTATTTTTGTGATAGTGGTCCGAGGACGGAAAAATCACAAACCTGTAACGGTTTTGGCCGGGCAGGACTGCTCGATGCGGGATGTGAATGAAGGCTATCCTGTGTGGTGCAGACCAACAGAAGGGCCACTTTGGCACGAATGGCAGATAATTTGTTGCGTATGAGGCTGGGGGAAAGATTGTTTGTTAGGTTAAGAGCATTGTTAAAGTGGGAGTGTTTATTTTCCTGTTTACTGTGAATTAAACCCAAAATTGTGTTTGCGGGTGTGCTCTCCGTCGCAGTCTCTGTCTTCATTGTAGGCATGGAAATCCTCAAATCACTGTGAGGGCATGAAGCTACATGATAGACACCACTGATGCTTTTCAAAGGCAGATCCTTTAATTAATGTCCATAGACTGACGTTCTCTGTGTTGTAGACCGGTCATCCAGAAATTCTGAGGTCTCATCACCTTGGATCGGTCACATGCTCTCATATTATTTTCCCCATTTTTTTAGGTACAATTGTAATCGTTACAATGAAGATGATGCAAAGGCTGCGCGAGATGCACAAGAGGTACATTTTTAAATGGTACCATGGTGTCATGCAGCCCCTTGGGCCGCCTCAGTCGTGCATGTTTGCCAGTGTAGCTCCCAGTGACCGCATTGCTTCCCTAAGCCCCCATATGTCCTGCAGCGCTCCAGGGCCGCTCTGCAGAGGTACCTCTTCTACTGCAACCGCTACATGAACCACATGCAGAGCCTGCGCTTTGAACACAAGCTGTACGCTCAGGTCAAGCAAAAGATGGAGGGCATGCAGCAGCATAACATGTCGTGGATCGAGGTGCAGTTCCTGAAGAAGGCCGTGGACGTGCTGTGCCAGTGCCGCTCCACGCTCATGTTCACCTACGTCTTCGCGTTCTACCTCAAGAAGAACAACCAGTCCATCATCTTCGAGGTGAGTTGCAGCTCTTCCTGATGCTCGCTTCCTGGCACCCCTGTGTCAGTACTTCTCTGTGAACTATCGCCATCTACCGCACCAGACATTTTGTTCTTGAAAATTCCGTATCACTGTTTACTGCACCAGATACTCACCACCACAAAATTTTACATGCCCTCAACCATTGGCATAAAATTCAATGCACTGTATTGCTCTCGTCATGCTACTGTTACCATATGACATATCTTTAACATTTTGCATTCTACTTGTTTAAACTGATTTAAGAGGCCTCTCTGAATTTACTCTTTGTTGGTCATTGAAATTGCTGCTATTGGACTTGAAATCCTATCCTAGCCCATCTTCTACACAACTGATTTTTTTTAAATTGGAACAGAATTTCGCATCACCGTACTGTCTTGTGTAAGTGACATGACAATAAAATCCACTTGACCTGGACTAGTAGGCTTTTATGAATGAATGGGGAAAGGCCAAGTGGCAAGTTTATTTTTGGAGTTCAGTCCATCTCTCTCCTTTCCAAGTGCTAGTGTGTCGTGCGAGTACCTCCTGTTTTATTAACTGGACCAATGCGTTTGCTCAGTTATGTCGCTTGTTGATTTTTGTGGCGTCTTGAATGCAGCCACTGACTTCCACACTTGCTGTGCTGACACAGAACAACCAAGCAGACCTGGAGAATGCGACTGAGGTGCTGTCCGGCTACCTGGAGAGAGACATTTCACAGGATTCACTGCAGGACATCAAGCAAAAGGTGCAGGACAAATACAGGTCAGCACTGAGTGTGTTTATCGGGGCTGTGATGCTTCAGGGGCAGGATATCCTGCCCTCAGTGTCCTTCATATATCATGCGTGAGCTTCTTAGTTTTTTCATCCAAAAACAATATGATGAACCTGGTTCACACCAAGAACATTCCTGCAGAATTTAAAATGCACAGATTGGATTTCAGTGTCTGATGATTTTTCTCTGCAATTTGACTAAAGTCTACCCTGGCACTGCAAATGTTTTCAAGTCAAAACTGCAGATGAATTTGGAGTCTAGGGTTTACTGTTAAAAAGTCTTACAATGTTAGCTCCTTAATTTGAATTGGATGTTTAATATCCACCAGGTGTCTTCTAAAGCGAAATCTACGGTTGTGTTCAAAATAATAGCACTCTGTTTAAAAAAGTTGAAGTTCAAAATCCTTATAATAGCTTTTATTTCCATACATGCAAATGCATCTGGGAACACTGCACATTCTATTCCAAATCAAAACATGAAAAAAAAATTGATCAAATTTGTGTTATTCCTTTACAGAAAGTGAAGAAAAGGGAATTCTAGACTGTTCAAAAGAATAAGTGTCTGCATTCTTCTTTACAAACTCAAACATTCACTGTATAAACTGAAAAATGTTTTGACATTTTGCTTTCCTTTGAATCACTGAACTAATATTAAGTTGTATAACCACTGTTTATGAGAACTGCTGCACATCTGTGTTGCATTTAGTCGATTAACTTCTGGTACCTGTGAACAGGTATTCCAGCCCAGGATGATTGGACTACATTCTACAATTGTTCTGCATTTCTTGGTTTTACCTCAGAAACATATTTTTATTGTGAGCTGAAATCAAATTTTCTATTGACAAGAACCTCAATCTTGTTGGTCTGGAACCAAGATGTTGCTTGTTTACTGGTGTGTTTGGGGTCATCGTCTTGTTGAAGCACCCATTTCAAGGGCATTTCCTCTTCGGCATAAGGCAACATGACCTCTTCAAGTATTCTGAGGTATTCAAACTGATCCATGATCCCTGGTTTGCGATAAATAGGCCCGACACCGTAGTATGAGAAACATCCCCATAACATGATGCTTGCACCACCATGCTTCACTGTCTTCACAGTGTACTGTGGCTTGAATTCAGTGTTTGGGGGTCGTCTGACAAACTGCCTGCAGCCCCGAGACCCAAAAAGGACAATCCTGCTTTCATCAGTCCACAAAATGTTGTGCCAGTCAGTGTGTTCTTTGGCAAATGGTGTCCTCTTCAGCAGTGGGACTTTGCGGGGGCTTTTTGCAGTAGCTTGGCTTCACATAGGCATCATCTGATTGTAACCGTACTCACAGGTAACTTTAGACCTTCTTTGATCTACCTGGTGCTGATTATTGGCTGAGTCTTTGCCATTTTGGCTATTTGATCGATTCGAATGATTTTCCTTTTTCTTCCACATCTTTCAGTATTTGGTTGCTGTTTTAAAGCATTTGCGATCATTTTAGCTGAGCAGCCTATCATTTTCTGCACTTCTTTATATGTTTTCCCCTCTCCGATCAACTTTTTAGTCAAAGTACACTGTTCTTATGTACAATATCTGGAACGACTCATTTTACTCAAATTTTCAGTGAGAAGTGCACTATAACCAGCATGTCCCTTCCTTAAATAAGAGCTGTAATTGATAACTGTTTTTTCACAGAATGAATGACCTCACTAATTGAACTCCACACTATTATTTTGAACACGCCCCTTTCAATTAATGATTCAGTTACACCGAATCAGCAGCATGCTTATCATTACTGTTGGGTCTGTTGGCTTTCTTTTACTCTACTACACCTACTAGTATTTTATTTGCCATGTAGAAATATAAATTCTACCAAAACCAGTCATTGATCAGATTAGTGATTGGACTGCTGTTATTTTGAACACAACTGTATCTGCATAAGATGTTATCGTGTTATGTGTGACTTTCGAAGTGTGTTTCAGTCTCACAGCTGCCGCGTGTCTTTGGCCCTCAGATACTGCGAGAGCCGGCGTAGGGTGCTGCTCCAGCACGTCCACGAGGGGTACGAGAAGGACCTCTGGGAGTACATAGAGGACTGATCACGCTCCCCAAGTCGCAGGATCTCGTGAGCGACCAGCGTGCCGATGCCGTCTGTCGGGTGGGAACCGGCCCGCAGTGACGGAGGCAGGGCCACCAGCCAGACGCGGCTCCCAGAGCCCGTACGACGGGAACCTAAACTACGCTGAGATTAAGGCTAGAATATTCAAAATAAGAGTTGCAAGCACTATTGTTAACACCAGAGAGGACTTTATAGACATTATACAAAAAAATTTGGCCATTTAGGCTGGTATTTTAATATCTTCCTTTAAAACTCCCTTCCCATCCCCTCTACCCCCAAATGGGATTTAATCTGTTAGTTCCCAGGTTCACACCATTCAGACTAAGTGCGTTTTGTGTGAGGGAAGTGGACTTTTCCTGCAGAGCTTTAAGTGTCCCAGACACATCAGCTGTCCACGATGATGATTTTGTCTGGCCTGTTGAATGTTAACTGGTGTAGAGGCAATATCTCTCTTTTTTCTTGTTTAAAAGGGTGACATGGTGAAAAGTTAATCAAACCCATATTTTTCACTTTGTGTATAAACACAAATGCATGGGAGTCAAAAAGGTGAGCGTGCATTTTTAGATGAGAGGAAATGTGTTCTTTACTGAAAATGCTGTATGTTCACCATGTAGTTGAAATATTTGTCCCCAAGATGAGGCACCAGGAGCAGCTGACCTGCTGTCCTCATGGGCCAAGGGCTCTCCGGGCTGCCCGCTTGTCTGCCAGGCTGCCCGCTTGTCTGCCAGGCTCTGCCAGCGAGCAGTGGCTCCGCTCCTGGCAGCAGTCAGGATAAGCTGTCTCACAGCTTCTTGATTCGGTGCCCTGGCTGGCTGATGACAGTCAAATATTAAACTGTGATTTAAAAAGAATAAAACTTGTGCCCTTCCCTGATACTCTTTTAAAAAGTATGCGAGTTAAGAGATATACCAACTGTTTCAGGAGAGCCATACTGAGTGATATTCACTCCATATTTTCCCCTCAGAGAGTAGGTTTAACCCTTTATATCAGTGTTTCCCAACCCGGTCCTCAGGAACCCTCAGTCGGTCCATGTTTTTGCTCCCTTCCAGCTCCGGGTAAAATGTGGACTGTCTATGGGTCCTCAAGGACCGGATTGGGAAATACTGCTTTATATCTTTAAGGGTGTTTAAAAAAAATTTCAAGATGATGCAATTAAGCTGAACCTAAGTGACTTTGTGTGTTATGGGAAGAGGTATCAACAAATATTTTCATCATGGCGTGTTTTCTTGAACAGGATTTCTCAGAAATTAGGGGAGGTGTTTTTCATAATTCATAGAAACACACTAAAATTTAATTGATCATGTAGAAAATGTGCCAACTTGTGCTAAAGAGATCAAAATGTATATAAAAAAATAATTCGAATGACTTTTTATGCTGTAAAAAATGCTATTCCTTTCAGTTTGGGGTGATATGGAGCCCACCATTCGCTTAAATGGCGTTTCTCTTCAATTAGGAGCAGTGCTTGCGTTCATAATCCATAAAAAGAGCCTTAAATTTAATTGATCATGCAGAAAATGTCCTAGCTTGTCCTAAAGAGATCAACACACAGACACACACACACACATATATATATATAGATATGTGGCAGTGGTGGCTTGATGGTTAGGGAAGCGCACTTGTAATCGAAAGATTGCAGGTTCAAATCCCCCCCCAGCCAGTCACCACTGAGGTACCCTGAGCAAGGTACCGTCCCCAAGCACTGCTCCCCGGGCGCTGAATTAGCTGCCCCCTGCTATGTCACGAAAGTCACATATGGGTTAAATGCAGAGGACACACTTCGTTGTTGCGCACTGTGTGCTGTGCTGTGGTGTGTTAACAATGACCACTGATCACCAAATTCTAATATATATAAATATATATATATATATATATATATATATATATATATAAATATTTTCAATTGACATTTGTATCCTTTAAAAAATGTCGTGCCTTTCACACTGTTGGTGGCCAAATTGACCCCCCAGGAGTTTCTCTGCAGTTAGGGGTGGTGTTTGTGTTCATAATCCATAAAAACATCCTAAAATTTAATCGATCATGTAGAAAATGTGCCAACTTGTCCTAAATGGATCCAAATTTATGCAAAACAAAGATTTTCAACTGGCATATATATATTTTTTGTGCTCTAAATTTTTTTCTATCTTTGGTACTGTTGTCAAGGTAATCCCAGGTTATTGTAACATACTCCAGTAAGATTACAAAAAGAACTGATTTATTTATTAACAATGACAGTATGAAATCAAAATATGCAGTTATATTATTATTATTGACATTATTATTGAGGAGAGAACTTGCAACCTTTCTCAGGACATGGTTGCCAGAATAATCGCACTTCCCATTTCTGCATCCCAGACACTGCTAGTAGTTTCCTCTTTAGATATGAACACCCTGACAAAGATCACGCATCCGAGGTAGGCACTGAATTTGTTGCTGAATTCATGCAAGTTGCTGACAAACCTTTGTCTCCTCTCCAAATCAGTCATTTCTATAATTATGTTTTTAAATGATCTTGGAATAAAGAGCTGAAATGACGATGTAATGTTGGGTGCTTGAGAAATACACAGCCGCCTTGCCCCTAAAGTGGATTTTGAATATGTGCTCTGCTAGCAACTTGCCTGGACCCCCTTGCATCACTGGTTTTGAGGGCCGACATATTTCTCCATTTTTAGACAAAAATGTCTTCCTCCTCTTCATCAAAATCTTTGCTTTCTTAGTCTTCTACCTTGCTGTCCTCTGTCTCCAAACCGTCCACCTATTCAATTAATGCGCACTCCATACTTTCACTGGCCAGCAGATCAGCCACTTCTTCAGCCGTGTACCTTTCCATCTCCCCCACCAAGAATCAACTGAGGCTGTAGACAGGTTTGGCACTTGTATTGGACTCTGTGACCACACCTCTTTGCTTTTTGATACATGCCATATTTTGAAAACATGTTTATTCTGTTTTATCTGGAATTACAGGCCTGTCTGAGAGCAGTCTCATCTTTGGCCATGGATCTAAAATTTGCCTTGGCTTCCATGGCAATAGATAAATGTATTACGCTAAAAACAGTAACAATCTAACACTAATCACAGTAAATGAATAGTAAAAACTGACCCCAAAGGCAATTAAAGGTACAACAGCATGCCGCATATGGTCTTTTTTATTTTAATAAAATTCTCTTTAGGACAGGTTAGCACATTAAATTCTAAGGAGTTTATGGATTTGGAACAAACACACTACTGGTGTAGTGCACTAAATACAGAGAAAATGTATTCAAGTGAATGTGAGGGAGAGAGGCAAGGGAACCTGTGAGATGATTACAAAATTTATTACAGCTTTACAAAAGTATGTTATTTGAAAATGTTTGTCCTAAAGAGATCCAAACTTAATAAAAAAAAAAAAAGCACAAGTCATCACATTTTAAGCATGAAATTTTTATAGAGTGAAAACAGCTATTTTCATTTGAAGTGTTTGTATGGAGAGTAAAGGGCTGAAAATGGAGGGTTGACCTCATCCTATTGTCAAAAAAGGTGTTACGTAATGTGACAGCTCTTGGTTTTGAAATAAGATGCCATTATAAAACTTTTCAAATTGGGGTCAATAGGACCCCAAATGTTTGGAAAAACTGCTAGTTAAGACATCTGCTTTGCTGTTGCTCCTCTAGACAGTGGACGGCTCACGCAGTCTTGATCTGGGTAACCATTTGAGTCGGGAGTGCAGCTGGTTTGTTGCAAATCCGTTTATTTTATATTTTAAATTTTGCTGAGAAAAGATAAGTGCAGTATTTTAAACTCCTTTTCAATGGGACAGTTTTTTTCTTCCCCTTTCACTCTTATGCCCCAGTCCTTGTCCTTTGGTGTCTGATAAATGTTATGAACACAAAAGCGCCACAGAGGAATCATGCCAGAGGAATCAGCCCAGGTTATGAATGGGCTCTGACGGCTCCCACACCCCTCGTCTGACCCCCAGTGCAGTGGGGTCCTTGCATACGCAGCCGACAGGTTGGCCTGCATTTCAGCTGCATTCTGGGAGCTACTGATCTGTTGGCTTTCTTGTGTTTATAAGTGTTTTTACAAACAGCTGTTCTTACCAAAAAAAATGTATTATTTAAATAAACTATCATGGAAAACAACTAGTCTCTGCATGTTGTGAGTCATTGGAATAGCAGATGGTATTCTCTGTGATATTAAAGAGATATCACAGTGAAAACTTGCAAAAGAATCTGAGGTGATACCTTGGAATGATCAACCCTCTGCCTTTACGTGGAACTTGCTCTTCATCCTTTGGAAGATGTGCATTTTTAAAAGGTGTGTTTTTGAACGTTAACTGGTGTAGAGGAAATCTCCGCGAACAACTCTGCTCCTATCTCTCAGCGGCACATTGGGTCGGCAACCTGCCTGAAGCTCGAATCTAGTAACTAAACTGCATTAGACAAAGAGCTATCAGCTAGACATTATTACGCAGTGCTGCTCAACCCATAAGGCGAAAAGCAGCTGCCTGGATCGCCATCTTCTGATGCTGTATGTGGTCTTCATGCATGGGGTCCAGCTTGCCTTGGGATCTACACGGGCTTCAGCTGGCATTTGTATTAACGGCCCCTTTCTCCAACGTGTAGGAATTGATGTTAATGAGTGTTGATTTTTTTATTGTGAGTTGTTTTTGTAGTGCTGCTTCCCTCAATGGGGTTAAATGGCATGCGTCGTTTTGGGTCCCAGCAGAATGTCAGGCTTTCACCATCTGAAGCCAGTGGATTTTTATTTCTTTTTCCTTTTCATAGTGCTCCTCAAATTATATCACCCTCTATATAAGCACACTTTTTATTTAACTTTCGTTTACAGATCATACCAATTTAAAAAATTGATCTAAACATGGCAATTCGGTTTCCATTGCATGTGCTTTATTTGTGCCACTAGAGGGAGCATTTGAATTAAAAATGAGTGTTTGAAGGCAGTCAGCTTTTAAACCTAGAAGATCATTTGCTGAAGACCATTAATATAGTATTGTGTTTTAAGTCAAAACATGAACCATCTCTATTGATTATGGATGCATTAAATATGATCAGTTACAGTGGAGAAAGTATATAGCGAGCTAAATTTATACACACACAATGAATTAGAAACAAAGGTTTACAGGTATCCTTAGATGCTTCTCTGTTTCAAGTAGAATCCTGCATTTGTTACAATATTTGTAGTACTACTTTCAAAAAACTACACTGCTCAAAAAATTAGAGGAACACTTCTTTATCAGAGTATAGCATCAAGTCAATTGAGCTTCTGGAATATTGATCTAGTCAGTTAAGTAGCAGGGGGGTTGTTAATCAGTTTCAGCTGCTTTGGTCTTAATGAAATTAACAACAGGTGCACTAGAGGGGCAACAAAGAGACTCCCCCCAAAACAGGAATAGTTTAACAGGTCCCTTTTTCCCTCGTCATCTTTTCTGACTGTTTTTTCATTAGTTTTTGCATTTGGCTACGGTCAGTGTCACTACTGGTAGCATGAGGCGATACCTGGACCCTACAGAGGTTGCACAGGTAGTCCAACTCCTCCGCATCAGTACGTGTCATTGGCAGAAGGTTTGCTGTGTCTCCCAGCACAGACTCAAGGGCATGGAGGAGATTCCAGGAGACCGGCAGTTACTCTAGGAGAGCTGGACAGGGCCGTAGAAGGTCCTTAACTCATCAGCAGAACCGGTATCTGCTCCTTTGTGCAAGGAGGAAGAGGATGAGCACTGCCAGAGCCCTACAAAATGACCTCCAGCAGGCCACTGGTGTGAATGTCTCTGACCAAAGGATCAGAAACAGACTTCATGAGGGTGGCCTGAGGGCCCGACATCCTCTAGTGGGCCCTGTGCTCACAACATGGCACAGTGGAGCTCGACTGGCACTTGCTATGGAATACCAGGATTGGCAAGTCCGCCACGGGTGCTCTGTGCTTTTCACAGACGAGAGCAGGTTCACCCAGAGTACATGTGACAGACATGAATGGGTCTGGAGAAGCTGCAGAGAACGTTATGCTGCCTGTAACATTGTTCAGCATGACCGGTATGGTGGTGGGTCAGTGATGGTCTGGGGAGGCATATCCATGGATGGATGCACCTTGACTGCCATTAGGTATCGGGATGAAACCCTTGGACCCATTGTCAAACCCTATGCTGGTGCAGTGGGTCCTGGGTTCCTCCTGGTGCATGACAATACCCGGCCTGGTATGGCAAGACTATGCAGGTAGTTCCTGGAGGATGAAGGAACTGATACCACTCACTGGCCCCGACGTTCGCCTCACCTAAATCCAATAGAACACCTCTGGTACATTACGTTTCGGTCCATCTGACATTGCCAAGTTGCACCTCAGACTGTCCAGGAGCTCTGTGATGCCCTGGTCAAGATCTGGGAGGAGATCCCCCAGGACACCATCCGTCATCTCATTAGGAGCATGCCCAGATGTTGTCAAGCATGCCATACAAGCATGTGGGGACCATACAATCTACTGAGTACGATTTTGAGTTGCCGCAATGAAATTTTGGCAGAATGGACTAGCCTGCCGCATCATTTTTTTTATTTTCGGGGTATCTTTGAATTCAGCCCTCTGTAGGTTGATAATTTTCATTTCCATCAAATGATGTGGCATCCTTTCATTCCTAAGACATTACCCAGTCCATATCAGTTTAGATATCCAGCATGATTTTTTTCCCCCATTGAGATCTGATGCTTTTTTTTTTAAGCAATGTAATATTGCTCTAACAACAGTTGGCAGTTATAATGTTCTCCACCTTCAAAGTCAGTCTTTTATTGAAGTGTGAAGTCCACTTTGTGTAGTTGTGTTGGTATCATACTCGTTAGTCTGCAGGTCTGCCTTTAGTTTAGATGATAGAAAATCCTCTGTAAGTATCTGGTAAGAAGCCACATTTCAAAAAGCAGTTGACTATTTATTTTACCGGTATTCTCTATATATTCTCTTCCAAATCTGGATGTGAGACTAAAAGACAAGGCCTGTAAAAGTTCCTCTTCTTGGTTCAGTTCCTCTTTGAGATTAACAGGTTAACAGTCCACTGGGTGGCCAGAGAATCACTTCCCTGCCATGTTCATATTATTTGATGCTCACTCAATGAATTCTAAGGGGGGGAATTTCATGGGAGTTGGCTTTTTCCTAGGTTGGTAGAGATTTGTTGCAGGTTATCAAATTTCTGTTGTCTATACCTGTGTTTTGATTTTACACGATTTGAAAACATCTTTGTGGATTATATTGGGGTTCTTAAAGCACTTTTCTTCACACTTAACTCCCCTCAGTAAAGCAAACACTACTTCTGGTTTATAATGAAACTCTCATTATTCAGGGTATTGTTGACCCATCACAATGTGGACTGCAAGCAGATGACAAAAAAGGACTGTGCATCCAAGCACTGACGACTGGAATCTTATGAATGTGAGCCTAATGGCTTTGGATGAAGTAGCAGTTAGTGACGTATCTGACTGAAGGCATTTGGGGCAGCAATACACCCAGTAACTAACTCACTGGATTTCATAGTCCTTTCCCCCCATAAGCACCCAAATGGAACCTTTCTTTAGATATATTTCAGAGATTTAGTGTCTAGAATTGATGGCTGAGGGTGCGGGGTGCTGACTGAGCATATAATGAACTTCCCACCAATTTTCAGTACTTGCTCTGCTGTGATTGTTCTTTCCTAACAGTACAAATATCACTGAGTCAAAACACAAATGTCTGACAGTCACTGGGTAATAATCTGACTGCAGAATATCTCTCCGACCTTGTGTAAATGGTGCTTTATCTTGGAGATTCCTGTTTAATACCTCAGCATTACCACCTTGATTTTGCTTATTGAAGTGCAATTGTGGGTGGCAGAGTAGTTAAGGGCTGGCTAACACCCCCAGGGCTCTGTGTCTAAATCCTATCCCTGCTCTGTGTGTAAAGTTTGCATCTTCTCCCCATGTCACATAGGTCCACCGAGTCCTACAGACTTCTGTACTTTGCCACGAGTGTATGCTACAGTGTATGTGCCCTGTGATGGACTGGCATCCCATCCAGGATGTACCCCAGCCCTGTGCCCTGTGATGGACTGGCATCCCATCCAGGATGTACCGGCATCCCATCCAGGATGTACCCAGCCTCATGCCCTGTGATGGACTGGCATCCCATCCAGGATGTACCCAGCCTCATGCCCTGTGATGGACTGTCATCCCATCCAGGATGTACCCCAGCCTCAACGGGTTGGACCACTGTTCCTGTGATCAGAAGGTGGCAAGTTGAATCCCGTGTTTGGCAGAATTGCAATTTAGCCCTTGAGTAAGGCCCTTCACTCCCTGAAAAATTCTCCAAGGGTGCCAGATACAAGGCCTGACCCTGTGCTCAGACTACAAACTCCAAACCAATATTGAGTCTGTGTGTTTTGGAATTGAACAACTGTAAAAGAAACGTTAAAGAATAAGAAGGGTTAAAATCTGGAGAATGTGTCACGACTGTAGAATACAGTTTCTGGGTGCATTGTACAACTTATTGGCTGCCAAAACTGAAACATTTGTTTTCTGAGCTCATGATCATTCTTTTGTGAATAGAACCCTGTAGAATGTCTCTGTCTTGTGTCAGCATTAAAGAGATCCACCCAGTGATTCTGACCTGGGCGTACCTAATTTAGTCAAATATAAAAGCATGCAGAAAGGTAGGTGGCAGCACAATGACTCTGGCATTAGAGGTTCCAAGACTTTGCAAGTTCTCCCCATCCTTGTTCAGAATGCCCACAACGTGTGTGTCCTGTCATTAGACTTCCATCCCTCCCGCCACCCAATGGGTCCTGGGATAGGCTACATGCTCACCAGAATCCTGTACTGGATAAATGATACAAGATGGATGAAAATGTGCAGAAAAGTTCAGCACTTGTAAAAGAGTGAGGTCTTGCTGAATGAATTAAACTCAGATCACTGAACTACATTAGAGCGTGCATAAGGTAGTTGAGGGCGCTCCACAAAGAACTCATCCACAATTCACTTTGCATCTTTCTCCATTTATTAAACTCGTGAAGCAAATGTAAAATTTCTCAAAGTACTTAAAAAAAGGGCAGCTATAATGAGGTATTGAATGTTAGGATCCATTACTTTTACAGATCAAAATGTTTCCATTTTGTTTTATACTGTCATGCACAAACAATTTGAACCAAAGCAGAAAAAGACAACCAGCACCAGTACACAAACGACTGTTTCACAGAACTTCAAACAAAACATACACACGCCCCCAAAAATATAAATGGAACTCCTTAGTCCTCCACCTTAAGCCAGCCTTTCTTGTAGTCCATGAGCAGCTCCAGGTAGTACTGCCATTCTGGCTCACTATCATATTTCACTTCAAAGACTGTCTTTAGCGGGTTAGGGTGGGGCTCATGAATCCTCACCACCTGCCCCTTGTACCATACCTCCGATTTGTCCTTCTCCTCATACAAGTGGCAGATTCTCTTGCCCACCAGCTCAGGGTAGTGGTTCTTTATGGCTCGCCGTGCGGTTCGCACAGCTGAGCGCAGCACCCACCTCCTGTGCTGCTTGTTGTGCCCACTGGATAGGTAGGAACAGTACTTTACCTGCACTAGGGGCCGGCTCATGCACAGGGACTTTTTGGATCTGTGGTGCTGCATGGCCTTGGAGGAGCTGTATGTGTACCCTGTGGCTCCTGGGGGGAGTCCCCTCTCATCTTGGGCCTCCCCGGCTCTAATCCTTTGAGAGCGTTCTTGGTGTCGTCCTTGTTCACCTATTATCTTCCTCGCGTTGATTCCAGACTGTCCACAATGTCCCGTGTCACAAATGGGCTGGAACCCAGAATCATACTTACCAGAACCTGTATCAAATAGAACCTTCCTCAACTTCAGAATCATTCCAGAACGGACCCTTGAACTTGTTGATGGCTTAGTGGAATCAGAGGACTGGCTGCGCTCTGATATAGTGGAGGTTCTATCATTCTCCATGTCACTGTCTCCTGAAGAAACCTCATCGGACATCACGGGGCCCCATGCCTTGTCGGGCTTCCCCTCCACAGCCTGCTCCAGATCAGAGGATTCCTCCTCCACCTTGATCTGTATGTTCTCCATGCCTTCTTCACAGGTGCTCTGCGTGCTGTCCCCATTCTCACAGAAGGAGCTCACAATACTCCAGTTCTCAAATTTTCCAGAAGGTTCAGCATTATTCTTCTGTTGTATATTCTCCCCAGAGAACAGCCTTTTTGAGTCACTCATTCTCCTTCCATTTCTTTTCCGTTTTTTAAGAGAAGCTGAGTTGTTCAACTTCTCAGAAGAACTTGGTGTCCCGCAGCCTGTCCTGACATGGGACCGACAGGACATATCAGTATCTTTTCCCCGAGATGGCTCTTTTTTCATAGAGTCTCCGAGTTCTGTCCCTGAAAAACAAAAAAAAAAAATCATGTTACAAAATATTTAGCACCCTCAACATGTTGCGAATTACACACAAAAGTCGAGTTCAAGAAAAAGCAAAAGCAATCCGTGTTCACATAAAAGAATTTTTCCCAGGTAATGAACCAATTCAATAGAAGAAACATAGATTACTGCTTCATAAGACACAGTGGAAGCAAATTCCAGTCCTACAAATCAGATGCTTTTCAGGGAACAATCATGACAGGTTAATTCCTTGTACTAACACTGAATATTAAATGCAATTCAAAACTGCAGAACAAGTGCTGACGGCGGTGTAGCCTGGGCCCAAGTCGTGGCCACTTCAGCTTGACCGACAGGTTGCAGTGCTGTGAAACCACAAACATGCGCTTCTCCGGGTGATGTGAACTATGTCTAGTGCCACAGAAGCTGAATGCAAACAGGCAGTGTGCAGACTAATAAAAGAGAGGCTTAAAATTACTGGCTTTCAACTGACCAGGACACTGAGATTTAAGTGTTAGACAATTAGTAGTACGTAGTAAGAGAAGAGCTGAACAGAACTACACGTGGTTTACAGTTCAAAAACTGGAAAAACACTCAGAAGCAAACCCTCATTAATCACATCACATGTACAACTATATGCACTCAGTGACAAAAAAAAGTTAAGCACCCAGAAGTAATGGTCCGATTTAGATGTAATTTGGTACACGTGCAAACCAGCAATGGGTATGTAAATGATTCTATATGCAAGGAGCTGGCACGTCTAGTCACCAGACACAGAGGATGCCCCGTAGGTGCATTAGACAGCATTATCAGCTCTTGAGTTTGGTAGGGGTCGCATTGTGGGTTTGCATGAGGCCGGGCGGTCGTATAGTGCAATTGTCCAGCATGTGGAGCATGCAGATGTCAGTCACCCGATGTTGGAACCAATGAGCATGTGAGGGCACCCACAAACATTGTGAAGGTTCCGGTTGCCCAAGACAGATCACACCAAGGGAGGATCATCATATTATGTGCCAAGCATGAGAGAAACCCAAGACATCAGTGCCTGCCATCCAAACACAGGTCTCTCTACAACACCCCGCGTAATCCCACACGTGTCTCCATGACTGGCATCAGCTGGACTACAGGTTCACCGTCCCATGCATAGGCTGCTGTTAGCACCAGTGCAGAGACGGCTGCATTTGGAGTGGTGCTGTAACCGGGAGGCATGGACTGATGACACATGGCGTCGTACCATGTTCAGCGATGAGTCTCGGTTCTGCATTACCACGGATGATTTGTTGGCAGCACCCTGGTACAGTCTTTCAACAAGACAGCGCCCGTCCACACATGACATGTGTCTATGGACTGCCTGTGTCATGTTGAGGTCCTCCAATGGCCAGCCAGGTCCCCCGATCTTTCCCCAATCAAACATGTGTGGAATCAGCTCGGACGTCAACTCAGACCCAGTGCCAATCTGCAGGATCTCGAAGGCCAGTTACAACAGCTGTGGGTCGACTTTCCGCAGGAGAGGATACAACGGCTGTACGACTCCCTTCCGCACCGTATCGCCACATGTATCCAGGCCTGGGAAGGTGTCGCACCCTACTGACATGGGATCAGCAGTGTGCCCATACTGCCAACTCTGTTGTCTATTTGATCTGATACCACAATCATTGCAATACAATCATGACCTTTCACCACGTGCAGATTAATTTAATTTCGACCACTCTGTTTGGGTGCTTCACTTTTTTCTCACTGAGTATATGTAAATGTGTCAGTTCTGAGCTCAGCTCTGTGTCTGTGCAATTCCCATTCGCCCTACGTCTGCCCCCACAGTCCCAAAAACCAACACGCTGGGCGGACTGGGCTCATGGCCTGTGAAGAACAGACCTGCCATCCAGGGAGTCTCCTCCCTTAGAGCCTCTAGGACTACAGCTGCACATCCAGCTCTGGGCTGTGCTTTTCACCTCCCCGCCTAGCATTTGGCTTTAAGGTAACAGTGATCCGAACAGGATAAAAGGTAACAATACACACCATTTCTATTATAATGCAGTGTATTTATTAATCCAAAACAAACGTGTGTGCAAATCAATGTATTCATAAGATTTTCAGATGGGTATAGCAAGATGCTGGTACAGATTACAAAGGACAGCTACAGTGTAGACTTCAAGCAAGCACGTCTACTTCCAATGCCAGTGTAAATTACCACAGAAGTGCATTTTACCACAGGGAGATTCCATATTCAGTAACGTGATGCCACATGCCAGGAAAATGTAAAATACTGCTGTAACATCATCATCTATACCCACAAAACCGCATAGGACACCACAGACAATACAAAATAATGAATTAAGCAAATAACCATAACAATGTTAAAGAGTACAGAATAGGGAGAGAACCAAATGAGAACATTTTTGAGAACTTAGCTGTTTGAGGTCTAAATGCCTAACTGAAAATGGGAGTACAGCAGCTGTATTCCAAGGCAGGGACACTTCTGTGGACCCATGAACAGGAAACAGGATGGCAACGATGGAAAATGGGATCTAAAACTTGGGTGAATCACCAAGGAATGGTTTGATTTTTCCATCCGTGAACAGTGATGGCAGGTCCTTAGGTAGATAACAGGGTTCCCACCATTGCAGAATGAACTCGTTCATCATTAATGCTGTCTCCATCTCGTCGTCTTCTCAAATAATATTCCGCTGGCACTACATTTTGCTTCCTGGATTACTCATGTTAGTGTCTTTAAACTGTCTAAAAGAATGACAGAAATGAAAATTTCACAATATGAACACTTCAGCTCCTCCTACGTGTTTTTCGTACTGAAGCCAAGCGTTTTATTTGGGGGGGGAAAAAAAAAAAAACTGCCCATCCAATGTTAATCGTAGTGCTGACCACTCGCTAGGTAGTGGGCTGGTTTTTTTTTTAGCTTGCTATGGAAAGCGAGAGAACAGGAAGTAGATACCTGAGCTGTCTGTGGGGCACCAGCAGGTGTAGTAGAATCTGTAAGAAATAAATGGGATTTAAAGTAAAATTAAATTACATAATGGCTGTTTGACTAAGGGATTAGGAACAGCAACAGACTACATACAAGCAGCCTCTGTCCAAAGGTTTGACATACTTATCTGAAAGTTTACAAGCTTCATGCTTTTGGGGGATGATATGTATTCATCCCAAAAAAAGAACACAGCCGCTTGGAATACTCATGTCAGCTGTTGCTTGTAACAGTAAGGTGTTTATTTACATTACACCAATGTTAAACTGTCCCCTTATGCTGAAATGAATGAATGAACGTGTGCAGAGACATGATTTTGTTACGTGCTCATAAGCACAAGGCAGACATTCATAAATGCTTAAAACTACACTGAATTTGTCAAAGCCTGTGCAAGAAATGACTGAAAATGCAGATAAAATCTGGCAAGGCTGTTTAGATCCCAGATCAACATTTTTGAATGGTTGAAGGTTTCACACATTAATTATACAGACTGTATGCTTGTCCAGAGACAACAGATATATAAGGCACAAAAAAGCTGAAAGGCAATGATGCATGTTAAAAATAAAAGCATCAGGAAAAAAGCCATCCGAAATCTGCATATTACATAATAATAATAATAATTAGGAGCTTAGCTGAAAGAAAATCCAGAATTTCTCTATACATAAATTGTTGAAATTCTGAAACCTACACCTTGCTTGGAGAATTACAAATCTGAAATAATACATAAAAGAATATGTGGGATTGAAACTGCTGAATAATTTATGCACATGAAACATTGGGTGACTTTACATGTAAGCATTTTGAATGGTAAATGATCTGGCTTACTGCTTGGTGTCTTCTAGCAGTAAAATCTGATAATAGTGATCTTACCTCCCTGTTTTACATTAAGTCACACCATCACATTAACTGGAAAACTAAATTCTTTTAGGCAAGATGGATACAAGCAGTTGACTAAATGGGAATGTGGGGGTCCAAAGACTGTACATCCTGTACACAAAATGTGGTTTCCACGCAAACTGAATGAATCACGTAAATCTAATGAATGCTTATGTAAGAGAGGAAAAAGTGGGGCGATACTTCCAAAAACTACCGATACAGTGGTTGGGACCAACAAGTCAACACAGAAGGGCAACAGCAAATCATCACCAGAGTTCTGGTGTCATCAGAAGAGACCGAGATATCGAAAAGATCAGGGGCCTGGGGCTTGACTTTTTTTTTGAAGGAAGATTAGCATTGGGGCTAAAATACTCAGGGCTAGGTTTAAAATACCTGAAGCTACAGCCCCGAGCGATCAGATCTAACGATGCCCATGGTAAGGACATTTCAGACCTAGATTCTCCAGAAGAGCTGTGGTGCATAAACCACTAAAACCACATTAAAAAGCCCTTGCAAAAAGCAGTGAGCAAGAGCAATGTGGTCTGAACAGCTTCAAGATTTTATGGACATGTCCAAAATACAAAAGGTCCAATGTCCAATGCTGCCCTGCACATACTTTCCGCATAATCCCAGCTCCAAGACATCTGTTCCATTTAGTCTAGAAATTGGAGTCTGACTGGAGTCTGTTGTACATCAATACATACATATACTGCTGGCAAACACAATCATACTCCGTTCTACAGGCTAAGGAACATGAAGATAAAGTTACAGGTTCAGGTTTCCTCTTCAATCAGCATGAACACAATTTGTTCTACGCAATTTCTGCAATTTATTCCTGTAGCCACATATACTAATTACAAATGAAAATTACAGATAACAATGTAACAAAAAATTCAACAATAATGTGTGATTTCCACTGTAATATTCTTAAATTCTTTTTTAGAATTTTTTGGGACTTTTGAAGCATTTTCAGATTGCTACATGAAGATTCCATTCTATAAAACTTTCATATATTAACAATTACAATGTACATGAAAACAGGCATGTGAAAGTCCCAATCAAACCAATCCCAAAAACCATTTTTTTCTTACATATATTTCAGGCAGGTCACAGGGCATCACAAAAAGGGTTCCTTTATGCCAAATAAGGTGGTGTGAAATTCAGAAAGGCAGTAGGCCAGAAACACACTAACTTCTGCTTTCGGTCCATTTTAAAACCACGTTGACTTCTGTTTCAATAAAACCACAAAGAGATACAACCAAGGAAATGCTTTCCAGAATACATATAGGGAGAAAATATTTAACATCACAAATATTTTTTCTATACAAGTTAAATGGCAGGAATAATTCTTACCATCACCTCTATAAGATTCGTCTATGTTTGTAGAAAATTTACTTTGTATAATCTGTAAATAAAACACTACCTTTGGCTTGGATCTATTTGGGTTATGGCTGTAAGATGACCTAAACATTGGTTTATAGCACAAGGGAAAAACTGATGCAAGATGTGGGACGATGACTGCCACACACAGCCTACAAAGGAAGTAATAAAGATATGATTATAACTGTGATGGCTTACCCAAGCGTTTGCTGACACACACATGGTAGAAAAGGTTCAGCACGTCTGGGTAAACTTCAGGCAAGTGTTTGAGGGACAGAAGCCTTCGGAGCTTGGAGGAGCAGGCCCGCTTCTGGAGCTGGGCTAGGTGGCGCTCCTCCGAGAGTGTGGTGGGTCGCAGCTCAACCCGGCGCTCCTGCAGTACCTGGTCAATGAAGGCACCAGGCACCTGGGGGAAGAGGCTCTCCTTCACAATGAGCATGGGGATGAATAGCATCCCAGCTCGGACAACATGAGGAAAAGGACACCGGCAGTTCGAAACAAAGCTCTCCATGTGACGGATGACCTGGTGGAACACTGCAGCAGTGTCATTACACTTAAGCCATAAATCCCTGACTTCTACTCCCAGGAGACAGGAGACCCTCTGGGTCTTTGTGTGAGATGGAGCAGACAACCCTCGATCTTTATTGTCAAACCAGGCTCTGAGGTCCAGTTCTGGGGTATGGGAGACAGACCTGGAGATGAGCCTGCAGAGTGACTGATGCAGTTCCATAAAATGGTGGCGAGGGCGTCTGGAGCTGTCCAAATGGGAATTGGGCTTCGGTAGTGGCTTTGTGCCCTCAAGGCCCTTGGAGTCTGAGGGTAAGTCTGTGGTATTACTGCAAGGAGCCCTAAGTGTGTCTGGCACAACAATCTTGAAAGCAGATAGTTTAAGATATTCAGGTGGAATGTGCTGAAAGCGAAACTTTTTGTCTGAGGGGCTGAAGGGTGGCGTTGAAGGTTTTGGGGGCGTCTGCATAAGTGCAGGGTTTTTGTCCACCTCACAAGCACCTGCTGTTCCATGACCCTCTGAGGAGGGTCCCATATCCTCTGAACCACCGGTTAACGTTTGGAGCTTGCAAGAGGATTCATGGGAGTCACTCTTCTTCACACTTAGATCAAGCACATCATCATCTGGGGAGCTTGAGCTAGTCCGTACATCAGGTTCTTCTTTACAGATCTCCTGGAGCCCGCAATGCACTCCCTGATAACTAGTCTGATCGGTTTTAAACGAGTCATTTGTAACTTCCTCTTCATTTGGCTCAACTTTTATTTTTTTGGATTCCCTTATATTGACTGCCTCCTCTTGAGAAGACCATGAGTTACCAAAGGAAATTAATACATCTTTAGGCATTGAAGCTTGCTGTGCATCTCTCTCATTGATCTGTATATCAGGTTGTATTCTGCTTGTACCCAATTCTGGATCACCACGGTCAGGCACATTTGGTGCAGACAGCATTCCTGTTGCTTCCAGGTAAGCTTTATAAGGGGCCAAACTAAACACATTGTTAATAACCGGCATTGGAGGTGATGAAGGTCCATCTACGAGTTTCTGGTCATCTTCATCTGGTTTCCTAGGACTCTGCACATCAAACAAACCATTGTCCTCTTTCTGATTTAGGGTATGCGATTCAGAAGAGACAGCACGGCTTGTTTCAGATGACTGTTCATTGGTATAAACTCTGACACATGAAGGGTGAGGGCCTGAGTCACCATTAATCAAATCGGTTACAGCTCTCTCACCCCGATGCTGGCTAACAATGCTGTGAGGAGCCGTCACTTGTGCCCTACTCAGTCCACCATCCAGTACAACTATAGACTCCTGGCTGTCACTTCCATGATCAAACCGAGGCAGTACAGGATGGAACGCACTGGAGCCAAACCCTTGTCCACAAAGTGCCCTTGAGGGAGACTGTAGTTGTGCTTTTAGTAAAGAATAGTCCTCTAGCTGTTCAGCGAATGACACAGTAGAGCCTGGCCCATCAGAAAATGCTCTCTTCTGTCCTGGGCTTGTATGAGTTTTGTAAAGTTGATACGGTGGAACTTCACAATGTTGAACAAATGAATGACTTTGCTGAGTGATAGGACAAGGAGCTGGAATATTACTAAAAACTGAATGAGGTACACGATATGGCCCTGAAGGATTCTGGATGTGCTGCTTGCTTATGGAGCCCAAAGGGTCCTGCCGATTACTCCCACCCCTGTCAGAATATTGAGCACTGTTGGCAACTTTTGTTCCTCCCTGGGGATAATAAAAAGCAGGATGTGGGGGACATTGTGGATGGCTTGGAGCAGGAGGAGTGTGGTCTGGGTACAATTTGGAGGAGACACCAGAGTGTGGAAGGGCTGAGAGTTGCATCTCTTCATAGGTGCATGGAATAGACGATGGCAGGCTGTGGTACATTTTGGAAGGTAATCGATGATATGGCTGTCCGGGGGGGGCTAGCATAGAGTGGGCCGAGTCTGCATATGGAAAACGACTGTAGTTTTGTTCTGCAAAAGCTGGCATCCTAGTTGGGCCTGTGGGTCTCATGGGAAGGTAGCCATCTAACTGGGCTTCCTTTAATGATTGCCTCCGACTGTGTTCCAGCTCCAGGACCTTTCGCTGCATCAGTGCTTCCTGATCTTTCCTTTGCAGGATTGACAGAGGACTACACTGTAGCATCCACTCCTCGTCACAGAAAGGGGGATGGATCCTTGCATCTCCACGCTCCGTGCTGTAGGATGGTCCTGAAGAACATCCAAGTTCTGCACAGCAGACATTGCGACCATAAACAGGCTTAGGGATAGCTAGGCCAACGGAGGTTTCAGTTTGAGGAGAAACATTTGTACCTTCCACATTTGTCTTTTTCACAGCAACAGGCGTGTGGACCCTGGGTACACCTGGACTGAGCTTCTCAGGGCTTCTGTCATAAAATGGCATCTTTTGTTGTGCTGCAAGCTCTTTTTGTTCCATAGGAGGGCTTTTCTCCACAGGGAAGGCCATATGCTCGGTCCTATGAAGGATGTGATTGGGTAATGCCCTGTTTGCACTTGAAGGGAAAAATATAGGATTTCTGCCACTTTGCATACAAGTCCTTGAAGGATTCCAATGGGCTGAAAGGTCCCTCCTCTCTTGCCCACCGAGGCACATGGAATAGTAAGCCCCACTGTAGTTTGTAGGTTCCTCATGAGCATATCTGGGCAGACTTTGTGATGAGGGAAACCCAGGAAGAACTGGGTCCCCTACAGATTTCTGTAGCCTTGGCATCTTTCCATGGGCCACAAGGTCCCTGCAGTTGGAGGCTGGTTTGCTGCTCATCATGATTCTTTAAAATGTCCGCCACTGCTTACTGTGGTATCCTAGTCCCTCTTCTGGCAAATTCTGTAGTATTCTAGTAACTGTGGTGACAAACCAACAGTGGGGGGCAAGGAAGGGGAGACAGATGTTAAAAGAGAAGCATATCTACATTACCTACATAAGAACTATACAAACGAGAGGAGGTCATTTGGCCCATCGAGCTCGCTTGGGGAGAACTTAACTAATAGATCAGAGTTGTTAAAATCTTATCTAGCTCTAATTTAAAGTTTGCACTACGTTATCAGGAAGACTATTCCATACTCTGACTACACGCTGTGTAAAGAAGTGCTTCCTTAAATCCAGTTTGAAATGTTCTCCCACTAATTTCCACCTATGGCCACGAGTTCTTGTATTTGAACTAATGCTGAAGTAACTATTTGGTTGAACAGCATCCAAACCTGTTAGAATCTTATATATAAATATTACCCAAGCCTACTTCTAAACAGGTCATTTTAAAATGCGCACGATACAACACACAACAGAAAATGAGAAGTGGTGCAGGACACTGATATTGTTAATACTGACCAGAAGGCAGTCGGTTTTGGCAAGAAGACATTCGTATTGGATACTCGGTTCACTCCTAGGTGTTTTACAATTCTCAAGGCAACAGTTTCCAGCCCCTCCTAGTGGTCAAGCAGCATGATGTGCTAGTATTTATTTCAAAGTGCTTTTAACTTCATTCAGCTATAAAACACACTTTTAATATATGGGCACAGAGTGGGCTGGAAAAAAAAGTGAAGCGGCTGTCAGTTGCCCATCCCTGTCCCAGACTGTTCAGTTTCCAACCTACCTCCTCTATTCCAAAAGTTTTTAAGCTGTGTAACATGCTGTAATATACTAGTCATTTAGCAAAAACAATAGGATGTTTGAGTGAAAACACAGATAACCCACTTTGCTCCTTTACAGAGAACATACAATCAAAATGAATAGTTTAAAAACAGATTTGATTTGCAAAAAGCTAATTTCCAAATTACAGTACTCTCAAATAGCTTGAAACATTCTGCTAAAGATGTAGATCTCTTCAGATTGACCTCTAATCTATAATGAATTGTGATTCACTCATTCTAGAGCTAAACTTATGGAATTATTTCTTTATTCTTTCCATCCATTCATCTATCCATTTATTTTCCTGTACAGGTTCAAGCAGGACTTGGAGCCTATTGCAGGCACACACACATATACACAGCATGGGCAATATTAGACAGACCAATTCACCTATTTGCATGCAGGTGGAAACACATTATGGGGAGAACATGCAAAACACACACACACACACACACACAGAGAGAGAGAGAGAGAGAGAGAGAGCAGAGGTGGGATATGAGCCCCCAGCACCTTTATTTTCCATACATATTTTGTTAACTAACTTATTTTGTAAAACTAGAAAGTCATCAGTATATTAATTCTGCTTCGGCTTTAACGTACATATTTGTACCAGAAATACACTTTCAACACCAGTAAAATAAACATGTTAATTTATCATCCTGATGGGGTGTTCTTCACACCAAGTGCCCCTGGTGTTACTTCCTTTGCACAAGGGGACCCCTAACCACATACCCCACTCTAAAATAAGTCTCTAGTGTCCGTTGGATGAAGGAAGGTGGGGTAGTGGGGCCTCATATCACTTAACAGGTTTCATACGCCTGTATGTCAGCCAGAAGACCGTAGAGCACATGGCATTATTTTTCAACCACAAAACCCAAAGCACGACACCGAGGCCAACTACATACTCTGTCAGGTATATACTTAGGCCAAAGCTGGTCACACTAGCTTTAAGTACACACACGCACACACAAATGCAGTAATATTTAACTGCAGGTGGTACAAAGCTATTGAAAATATCTCCAATTTCATTTCAATAAACTGTGGCATGAAATAGTTCTGATTTGTCTCATTTATTTTCCACAAAGAATCTAATCAATCACTTTTCATATTATTTCACATATCTTGGCAATAATTATCGATGAAAACATACATAAAATAAAATTGCAGGTAGTTAAATGTACAAATTATTCATGTGAAACTCATTGCTTCAAGCAGAAGGTTGGACTTCCATGAGAGAGGAACTATTTAAACAAAGCAGCAAACAGACAGACAGATTAATCCAGGCCCATTAACAGTTTCACACAATGCCAACCGCTGACCGCGGCCCCTCACACCCACTCCTTTTTGCCTCCTAGTCACTTATCAGCATCCCCCTGCTGCATGTAGGTATAAACAGCATTTTCAGCTGGAGAAATTAAGCCACTTCCTGGAGGTTCTCTCTCAGTGGGCAGAAGAAACCTAGACTTGACGATTGTTCTCTTCCCAAACTCACATACAAAGGCTAACCTAAGGTCATTCCACAAGCAGACAACCTCAGAGCCGAGGAAGGTTTTCTCAGTATTACAACAGCCTTAACTGACATATGGAGGCAATTTAAATCATGGGCTACTACAGAGATTCACAAGGGATCTGAATATAGGCAACAAACTGTTTGCAAGTTTATGTCACTTACTTTTTCCACTACCACTGTGAATGCTGAATATGTCTGTATAATAAAGACATGAAAGAGTAGAACTTTCTGTGTATTACTGGCTTAAGCTCATTGTGTATATCAGTACCTGTGACTTAGATGAAGACCAGATCACTTTTTATGACCAATTCTTGCAGAAAACCACAAAATTCCAAGGGGTTCACACACTTTTTACTTTGACTATAATCTATAAAAGGAATAATAATTAAAATAGCTAAGCTAGCCAGATGGGCTATGACAGAATAAAAATGCTTCAGCGAAAGACTCCCTGCACCATAAGTCTGTACAGAACTGAAAATTAAAAAAGCCTGATCTTAATCCAGCTGACTAGCAATGTAAGAATTGCATGTGCATAACATGCGATCTTGGTATTAATATCACACATCCCTGACCCTTATAATATACTAATTTTTGTTTTAATTCAGTATAAAATGCCCCACCTCGCGTTGTGATGTTTAGTGCTGGTACCACTTTTTATACCAGCGGAAAACCAACACCTTGAAGTGCCGTACTTTTCGTACTTTCTCAAAGTATGAAAAGTACAGTACCTGGTGCAGTGGAAAAGTGACCCAAAACACTGCAACACTAGGTCTAGCAAAGAAAGCTAATGTGGTCCGGTACCACTGTGAACCTGGTCTCTTTGTGGAGAATTTTGCACGACTACAGCAAAACAGCTACTGTTGTGTATTCTTTCGTCCAAACCAATCAGGAGTCAGGACCCACTTGTGTAGATCTTCAGATTCAGTTTTTAATTTGCAACCACAAAGTTACAGTTAAGGCTGGACATCCTGCATGAGTGTCCAATGCCAGTTTATACACATCTTTTATATATATTCTTCTCTTTTTCTCTTAGCAGACAAATCTTTGTCAGGCAAGTCCTACAGCACCTTATCTTCGCTTCCCAGTCTCCCCGATTATTTTCTTCCCCAATTAAGCCCAGGTGATTCATGCCTCCGTGAGATAAGACTTGTGGTGCAACTGTCCTTGGAAAGTTTGTTTTATACGACAAAAGGCCTCGATGTCTCCTCGTGATTCCAAACAGGAGCACAGGTGGCTTCCTTCCATGGTTATACGTTATACTGTATATACTGTATATACTGTTATTAATGGCACACAAGGTTGTAATCATCAGATGTCATAAGATATAGTGGGGGCCAATACAATGCTCAGATACATCATATCTATATAAGCATGCAACGCAGTAGCATATGGCATGAACTCTTAAAAGGTTATATTCCTCTACAGGCTATACATTAAATCAATGTTTTCTAAGGTTACATTTTCTCTACGTATTACATGGCTAGTACTTATTGGGAAGTATGGATTATAAAGCTAACAAACTTTGTACTTCTCTCAGTGTAGATTTGTTCATCACAAATGAGCTAAATACATGAACTCTGCTACATAAGAACAAAAACTACATCATTACATATATATTTAACAGTACAAAAACCAACTATTGCTGTAACTATACATGTATTGTGTGCCTCAGTTACATTACTTTTTCGGTTTACTACACAATGAAACACGTGACTACACTAACACAGGCAGAACTGAAATTCACATGTAGATAGATATTCAGCAGAAAAAAACATTATGCTAATTGTTGCCATGAGCTAGTCATACCTAAAGCTGGATACAGTCAGTCATAATCAGCAGCTTGGGAACATTTTGGTTTCCCAATGAATTGCAGCAACACTGAAGAGAGAATGTGGAAAGAAAAACTGTTTCTGCTTTAAGTTGTTAGATGTAACAATGCTTGTGCTACAACTATATAATTACATGCTTGGTGGGAAAAGGAGTGTGGGTGACAGGTTCACCATGATGTCAACTGAAGGTCCTTGAGACTAGTAGATCTAGATGCCCAAACCTAGGACACTATGAAATGGGTTAAAAGGGAGCATCATCTGTACTTTGTTAAAGTTAGTTTCTTTCTTTGATGGACAGAGAACAAACATAGAAAGGACAAAGGGATGACTAGAAATTAACATATAAAGCATGCACGTATTTGGCCCACAGAGACGGAATTGACTACGAGAAAGAAAATGGATTTAGAAGAGCTTGCTATAAGACTAGAGAGATATCACTTATGCATGTATTCTTAGTACCAAGTCAATAGCCTATGTAGAGTGGATATAAAAAGTATATACACCCCTGCTAAATGCCAGGTTTTTGTGATGTAAAAATGACCATAATAAATCATTTCAAAACTTTTCCCACCTTTAATGTGACGTATAACCTGTACAATTCAATTGAAAAACAATATACATAAAGCTGGTTGCATAAGTGTGCACACCCTAAAATTACAATGTGTAAAAGGGATCTCATTGCTGAAAGGTATCAGTCAGGAGACGGTACAAAAAACAACTTCCACAGCATTAGGTATACCATGGAACACAGTGGAGACAGTCAAGAAGTGGAGATATGGGACAACAGTGACGTTACCAAGAACTGGACGTCTTTTCATCAAATTTGGTGGGACAAGTTGTCAGAGTGGCTGCAAAGAGGCCTACAGTAACACTGAAGGAGTTGCAGGAATTTCGGGCAAGTAATGGATGAGTACATGTGACAACAATCTCCCATATTTGCCATATGTCTGGGGTATGGGGTAGGGTTGCAAAATGGAAACCTATTCTTACAAAAAACATCCAGGCCCAGCTAAATTCTACAAAAACTTAGATCAAGTCTCCCAAAAGCGTGTGGAAACATGTGTTATGAACTGATGAAACCAAGGCCGAATTTTTTGCTCACAGTCCCAAAAGGTATGTTTGGCACAAAAACCACACTGTGCATCACCAAAAGAACACCATACCAGTGAAGCATGGTGTTGGCAGCATCATGCTTTGGGGTCGTTTTTCAAAAAAGCATTAGTTTAAGGGTGTGCAAGGGGTGTGTCTAGCTTATTCTACGTTTTTTATATTTTCCCCCCCAACAGATTTGTGTTTCCAATTGAATTGTTCAGGCTTTAGGTCATATTAAAGGCAGGAAACATTTTGAAATTATTTATTGTGGTCTCATTTTTTACACCAAAACAACCTGGCATTTTATCAGGGGTGTGTACATTTTTGTACCTACTGTATTATTGACACTCCTTGTAAAGATTTGTAAAAAGGGTTAGAAAAAAATCCACCTTTTGGTGAAGCAGCTTCATGTCACACTGAATTTTTTTTTAGAAAAATCCAACCTTTCATTAACATACATTTATTCCAAGAAAAAATAAATAAATAATTCTTTAACAAAAACACGTGCCATGACTATTGGCACCCCTGCTTTCAATACTCTGTACAACCTCTTTTTGCCAGTATAACACTGAGTCTTATGGAAATTTATAATATGGTTGGAGAATACCAAGCAGGGCATCTGAGTCCATTCCTCTTTACAGAATCTCTCCAGATCATCCAGGGTCCTAAGCCATCTCTTTTTTTTTTTTTTTTTTTTTAAACTAGTGTTAAAAAATAAAATAAAATAAGAGCTCTGGTATAAGATTGTTACTCATATCGGCTGATACCTTCTTCAGGTATCGGGATCATATCAGCACTGAAAAGGTGGGATCAGTGCACCTCCAAGGATTAATATTAAAAAAAGAGTTCTTGTATTTGAATCGGTATTGGCAGTTGTGTGTCTGAATCAGATCGTAACTGAAAAAAAATGTCCTTAAGTTTAGGAAGGCGACAGATTTAGTGACAAACACTTTCAGAAAAAAGGATTCCGCGGCAAACATTAGTTACGACATTTACAATTAACATAAATACATGAATACACGTACAAATTTGCACCATTTAAAGACACATGCAGTGTGGCTGCTGACTAACCCTACAGTGTCACATTGTGTGGAACAGTACATTATGTATGTTTCTAGTAGCCAGGTAATAAACTAAAATATATCCAAATAGATTTACATCTTTAAAATATAAACTAGATTTCAAATGGAAAAAAAAAAATTATAATAAGAAAAAAATTGTAATAAAATTGCCACAAAAACACACACAGGTATATGTTGTTGCAGTACAAATGTATTGAATTTTAGCTTGTAGCCATTTCAGAGTCTTCATAATCCTGTAGCGAGGAATCTTATAAATGGCGGTATTTCTGGACAATTCAGGTCAGCAATTCTTCAAATCTGCTAGCCAGGGTAGAAAAATTATTTATATTCAATCTTTGTCGGACTTCTTTTGGACTTTGTTACTTTTTCCCTAGCCAATGAATGCTTGAGGTTAGTTTGTGTCACTGAGTGGGCGCTCCACAAAACTGGGTTGGCGGTATATTGCCTGCAAAAGAACAAATGACTCCCTATACCTATCACCTTGCCAAATGTTTAATATTTATTGCAATTTTTGTTAACAGAGTCCATCTATACTTTCTGATTGTGTGGCTTTACTTATCATTTATTTTGAATATTTACCAATTCCAATGTCTGAATATTAAGAACAAAAGAACATAAGAAATTTACAAACGAGAGTAGGCCATTCAGCCCATATTCTTAAGAATTAAAAGTTGCTCTTTGAAAAGCTGTCTTTGCATTACTATAGTATTATCATTAGAGCAGTGGCATAAAATGATCTTACAATGACAATAATATTGTTTATCACAATTATTTCTGGGACAATTTATCATCCAACAGAAGTAGTAGTTATGACAGACCTAATGGCAGGTGAAAAATTTATTTTTCAAATTTTGCTATCAAAAGCAAAATTTATGCCCCATTATGCAAATTAGGGGCGGGTGATATAGCCTCAAAATATCACGATATTTCAAGGAAATCTGCGATAATAATATTTATGACGATATATAAAATAAAAATACTGAACGTTTTACTGGCGATTGAGCTTGAAAGCAGCAGCATTTATTAGTACAAACAAAACGAAGGGCACGTTCCATCCGTTTTTTTCCAATGAACTGCTGTCACTGATGACAGACAACTTAATTTGAAGTGTGAATCTATTGCTACAAGGTGCCAGCTGCACCATTATAGTGCAATAGTATTAACACAACATTATATACACTGACACAGCAACAAGTCAAATGTAAGCACAAAAGTAGCCTACAGTAGATAGTGTTTTCCCTGGAAATCTTAAGTAAAAGTATAACATAACTGCTTAACACTTTAGTTTAACAATAACTAAAGTAACTTAACCTTGTAACTCTCCAAGAGCATGCACGATATCACAGAAAAAAATTGACTTCAAACTGTAAGTACAAATGTAAACAAACAGCAGCAATCCAAACTTTCAGTCAAAATGTAAACACTCAGTGCTTATAAAAATAAAATAAAATGCTGTCAAAACTTAAAATCGCATCCATTTTTGGATTACCTTCAGATGAGATAGAATATCAGTGCTGGAACTGTTGTATTGCCTCTAATTTCTTGTGTAAACACAAGATGGATATACCCTGAAATGAGGCAAGTTAGAATGTCACTTTAAGTCTGGGCTGCACCAACATGGTTTAACTATTAAACCGGATTCAATCAAGAAATCAAGATTTATCTACTAATCCTATTCCACCAAACTTTTAACCTAGTTTCAATTTAGTTTACAATTAATTCTGGTTAAATCTAAACATTTGGTAATCTCAATTTAATTTCCACTTAAACCTAGATTAAATTCAAGTCTGACGCACCAGTGAATTTAAACCTAGTATACAGCTGGATTAGCAGTCATATTTAAACTATCCCTTGAGGAGGACTACATTACATCTGTTTCAGTTTTATTGATAACACAGTTACATTTCTTTGCTGAATGGGATTGAAGGAAAGAGTCCCTTGTAGGAAATGGGAAGGCTGGACTAGCTATCATGCACAGAACTGAGAGGAACTCTGCTGTACCTCCAGTTCTCCAGCTTTGCGTCTTTATGCTACAGGGAGTTTTCCGATGGGTGACAGGGATCTTTTCGGCATTCACAAGCCCACAGTCTGCCAGTGCTTTTATGTTGCAAGAAAATTTTTCTGGAATCAGAACTTCTTTCTAGAACCAGGTACTTCTGTCACATTCACACCACAGGAACTCAGCCCTATTGTAGTTCCTTGGAGGCAGTTCCAGAACCTTTTGTAGTACCTAGTCCAGATTTTGTACTTTCCCTTCGAACACATACTACTGGAGTGGCGATATACAGTCATAGCTTGCTGACTGGCTGCCTGCAAGCAACTTGGGAGTTTTTTTTGCTCGCATCTCCAAATTTCTGCATCTGAAAATTCGATCAAGAACCAATATACTGTTGTCTAATATCACTGGTGCCGGCAGTGAAACTTGCCAGCACAAGATAACTTGCTAAAAAGCAGGCTAATGTTACATCGTTTTTTTTATTCTGCGGAAAATGAAAGGCCGATCTCGCTGGGCAGATTTCATAAGAATCATGAACATGGCTGGGTCATACAAGTAAAATATGGATAACCGGCTGTATCCTGGTTTGATTGCGATTGATCGATTGCTTGGCGGTGCAGTTTCATATGAAATTGTGTGTGAAGTTTAACCTACAAAACTATATGTGTCTCCGATGCTAATTTAGCATAAAGGTCCCAGTTCCTTCCAAGGATCAGTACATTCATTTTGAATCAAGGAGGAAGAAAAAAGCTGAATTTTACAGGAGAGCAGGTTCTCCTGCAGTAACTGGAGCTATTGATTGCACCCACATTTTTATTACTAACCCAGACTACTTCTCAATTAATGTCCAAGTTGTGTGTGAAAAGTAAATCATCATAACTCAGAGTAAATGTGTGGTAAAAGTAGCAGTTTTTTTTGTTTTTTAAGTTAATCAGACATTTGTGTTAACCTTAGGGCCATATTCATTTAATCTAGGATGCATTGAATTTGACATTTAGTCAGAATCCATCATGGCGGACATAGTATCCAAATTATTCCTATTTTAATCATTTTTAAACTAGTTTAACTAATTCAGGTTTAAAATTGACATGCAATATGTCTCTAATTCTAAACCAGTTTAAACCTAGATTTACTAACCCTAGATTAAGTCTAAACCAGGATTAATTTAATCCATGCTGTTGCATTCCAGCCTAAGAGTTAACTAGCCATCCAGCGAGAATGTGCAATATTAAAATACAAATTTCTGAAGGATGTTAACTGTGTAAGACTTCCTTGATCCAACATCGTGACAGAGCGTGAAACTGGCTGTGCAGAGTGGCGAGCAAGCGGGCGTTGTGCAGACGTGAGCATGTAGGAAGGGTCAAGCGAGCGAGCCAGCGTCATTTAGACACAAGCACGTAGAGAGGGTCCAGCAAGAGCATTTTAGGTTTGCATGTTCTGAGACTAAAGGCTGGTTCACACTCCTCCACACAAGCGCAACACTCATGTATCCACTCTGCATATGTGTACACGGAAACGTTCATAGTTCTCCTGTCAAGCCACGAAATTTGCACATGTGCAAAACGTGTTGTATTATTATTAATATAATTGATTATTCTGATATTCCCTGCACACGTACCACAGAGAAACAATTCAAGTCTGCACACACATGCACAAGCATTTAGGTGTGACAGTTTTATTACCTTGTAAATAGTCAGGGTTTGCAAACTACCCCAATGCTCAACAAAAGCGTCCATGTTGGTGTTTAAAGTGGACGCTAGCAAATCAATCATGCACAGTTTGTCCAAAGCAGCGTGCACACCACCATATACACTCACCTAAAGGATTATTAGGAACACCTGTTCAATTTCTCATTAATGCAATTATCTAATCAACCAATCACATGGCAGTTGCTTCAATGCATTTAGGGGTGTGGTCCTGGTCAAGACAATCTCCTGAACTCCAAACTGAATGTCAGAATGGGAAAGAAAGGTGATTTAAGCAATTTTGAGCGTGGCATGGTTGTTGGTGCCAGACGGGCCGGTCTGACTATTTCACAATCTGCTCAGTTACTGGGATTTTCACGCATAACCATTTCTAAGGTTTACAAAGAATGGTGTGCAGAGGGAAAAACATCCAGTATGCGGCAGTCCTGTGGGCGAAAATGCCTTGTTGATGCTAGAGGTCAGAGGAGAATGGGCCGACTGATTCAAGCTGATAGAAGAGCAACTTTGACTGAAATAACCACTCGTTACAACCGAGGTATGCAGCAAAGCATTTGTGAAGCCACAACATGCACAACCTTGAGGCGGATGGGCTACAACAGCAGAAGACCCCACCGGGTACCACTCATCTCCACTACAAATAGGAAAAAGAGGCTACAATTTGCACGAGCTCACCAGTCTTCAACTGGAAAAATGTTGCCTGGTCTGATGAGTCTCGATTTCTGTTGAGACATTCAAATGGTAGAGTCAGAATTTGGCGTAAACAGAATGAGAACATGGATCCATCATGCCTTGTTACCACTGTGCAGGCTGGTGGTGGTGGTGTAATGGTGTGGGGGATGTTTTCTTGGCACACTTTAGGCCCCTTAGTGCCAATTGGGCATCGTTTAAATGCAACGGCCTACCTGAGCATTGTTTCTGACCATGTCCATCCCTTTATGACCACCATGTACCCATCCTCTGATGGCTACTTCCAGCAGGATAATGCACCATGTCACAAAGCTCGAATCATTTCAAATTGGTTTCTTGAACATGACAATGAGTTCACTGTACTACAATGGCCCCCACAGTCACCAGATCTCAACCCAATAGAGCATCTTTGGGATGTGGTTGAACGGGAGCTTCGTGCCCTGGATGTGCATCCCACAAATCTCCATCAACTGCAAGATGCTATCCTATCAATATGGGCCAACATTTCTAAAGAATGCTTCCAGCATCTTGTTGAATCAATGCCATGTAGAATTAAGGCAGTTCTGAAGGCGAAAGGGGGTCAAACACCGTATTAGTATGGTGTTCCTAATAATCCTTTAGGTGAGTGTAGACACAAATTTAGTGTGCAGCACCCATTCATGCATGGAGACGTGCAATGACGTCAAACGCATCATAGAAGTTTGTGCAGACACGCCTGCTAGTACACGTGTGGAGAGGTATCAGCCTTATGGATTTAAACGCCATAAGCACGTGTTGTGCAGACAAGAACGCATGCAAGGTTATGTGCATGGGTTTTCAGACTAAACATCATAGGTTTGGGCTTGTGTTGTTGTGTGCTCAAGGGAACAAATGCATCGCCTCGCTACATCATTCATGTCGCAAAATTTATACCGGTGTTATCGTGGACGGCATGATTGCCCCAATGCAAATCTAGTTAAATTTCAAGCAAAAGTACCCAAGTTTTGAAAGAGGGAATATCCTTGATATACACAAGCTGCAAGTTTGCTAGCCATTATGTTTTATTCAGCAGACATTTTTGTTCAGAAAGTGAGTGCAGAGAAGTGAAAGGTTTACTCCAATCAGAAAGTTTAATAACCAGCATTATATCTAACCAATGTGCAGCACAGGCACTTTGTGGGTTAAGAACATCCAACTCACAGATAACTCATACTTACAAACTGCCTTAAATTACATAAAAATTGAAGTTAAATACAATGGTAATAATGACCACACACACACACACACTACTTTGTGACGCTCGTGAAAACATTGGGTGGCTTCTGCAGTTATGTACTATATTATTTTTCCGATTTACCTACAAATTCAACTTAAAGACAGACTCAAGGAATGGATGCACAGTAGTTCATAACCTGGGGACAGCCTGTTGTTCAAAACAATACAAATAAGTATTGTAAAGATGCATCCAACTAGGCTAAACTCTAGAAGAGCAGTTTTACCATTTTAGCGCAGACTGAAGTTCACATTAGTTTAGCATCATTAAAAAAATCTTCAGGTCAGAAACATACTACTTAAATAATAGATGCGGTTACACTGATTACAGGGGTTCACCACACAGAAATTCCTTTAATTCTAACAGCCCATCTTAGGAGTAACACTCAAATACATTTTAAAAAGAGTCTGAATATTTAGATGCATGCTGAAATGTTGCTGCCATGTTGCCTAGTGTAATATGTTTAGAAACTAATTTCACCATTTTATATCGCCCGTCAAATTAATGCAGTAAGAGAATTATTAATGTAACAAAATCCAGATTATGAACAGAACGAAACTATTCTATTAAAAACCATAAAGCACAGTGAGAACAAGCACACCATGGTTCAAGCACATCCCAGGTTTTAAAAATAAACCCCGGCAACACAAATCACATTTAAGGCCCACGTGCATTGGTCAGTTCTGCATTTTCAATACAAATGTGTAACCACTTCCTGAAATTAGAAATTTGTATGTTCACTCACTGCAAAGCAAAAGACTATTATGAAGTGCTCTAAGAAATAAGGAGGTGGCACAATTTAGACCATGAATATACAGACTGACATTTCTACAAGTCATTGAGAACTTATTTAATCGTCCAGTGTATGATTTTACAAATATCATACACTGGACGATTAAATAAGTAACTGGAGCAGCAGTTGAATAAAAGTTCTGCAGCCTCTCAAAACTGGACGTGTTTCCACAATTCTGGGCATTAGTGTACAGCTAATCTGTGCTGCTACACACAGGTTCTGCATCCCTCCATCTGCTCACTTCCCTTTCAGTACACAGTGGAATACGATTTAAGACTGTTCGTGTACCATGATATGCATGCATGACCTCAGCACATACAGAGAGCTAGTAACAGGTTAACAGAGGAACACATTCCAGAATTCTCACCTATCCAATATTTATTACCAATAAATGTTTCTACACCAGACCTCTAACCTATAATATAAAGTTCTAGTTACTCAATTCAACCACTTTTTAATAAAAAAAGTTTAATTTTTACAATATTGTTTTACAGCTTTGCCTTTAGTGTTATAAAAGTGATACTGTTTTGTGATGGGATTATTATGCAAAACAAATTTAAGCAAATGCAAAGCTTTAGGATAATTTGGTTAGTTTAGTGTCACACTGAAGCTGTAAGGCAATTCAAATTTTGGCTTAAGGTAGTTTGAATATTTCCCAAGGGAACACGATCTTTACCGGGAGCCTTTTTTACGTTTCCAGTCTTTTTCACATAATAATTTTTATGCTCGGTCTGTGGAACAGGTCAGTTTTTAATTTTTGAATGTATGATGAAAAAGTGAACTAACGGAGGCATTTGGAAACTACGTTATTACTGTATTGGGAGCATCAATACATTCACACGGCCGACGAGAAGGTTAATTGGAGCAGCCTCCTTTATTGTTATAGCGCCAGACAAAGTCATCTTGTTTCTGTAAAAGTGATTAACCCAAACCCCCCCACCCCCACCCCCACCAACACACCCCACCCCCACCCCCACACATACACACACAAATAAGGATCTTGACTCCACATTACTTGGGCGTTTTTGCATGAATGATCCAGAAATGATCCTTATGCAAATAAATGTAAAACGTAAATATATAAGCTGGGCTGAATGTATATGAAACTTTTACAAAGCTGTTATGAAGATCTCTATCTGGAAAGCAGCAATTAAATCAGAAGAATAAAACAGTTTAACATAGTATCTACAATAATCAAAAAGTAAAAGTAGAGCAGACTCGCTGCCAGGTAATGTATCAAGTCAAAGCAGTCCGAGTTTCAACAAGTTGTTACTTACACGTGCTTGACAGCTGAGAAAACAGTGATGGGCATGTTAAAACGAAGCGTCGATCTAAATACCTGGTATTACCGTATTAAGGGAAACTATGCTGCGCGGCTATCAAGCCATCCGAGCGTAATTTGCCCGATTTGCCTACCGAACCAGAAGAAAGGTTTCGTCCGCCCACGCTCCTTTCAAAGTCTTTTCAAGTGTTACTTTCGCATATATATCTATGTGCGTTCGTGTCATGTAGCATAAAGCCTTCAGTATAAGCTTCTCGAACAGCAAAACACATTCAAATCCCACACTATTCAACTACGGGCTTTTTCTGTCAGGATAAAACTAAACTGACAAAACGTTTATAAACCTACCGTTGTTTTGCTGCTTTCGAATAACACTGCCCATCTAAATCCATCAAACGTATCTTTTGGTTGACACTTAAACTCTGAAGCCACCGATGAGCCTCCAGCACAGGATCCCACATCCCCACACGCCGCTCCAGCCCTGCTCCCCGCTTCTCTCGCGCTCACGCCAAAACTCTTCTTTTTGCTCAGCGTGAGTTTACGGCTGTACTTAAAGCCAGCCAATTAGAAGGTGACAGGGGAAAGAAGGATGGTCTATTTAGAGAGAGGGGCGGAGACTAACGGTTATTGTTTTAAACATTAGCTTCATTTGTGAAACCCCGTACTGGACTAGGTAGAAGATGGATGGGTGGATGGATGGATGGATGGATGGAAATAAGCAAGCTTATATCTGCTTTTTGCTGAATTTTTTCCTCATAATGTTACCCATCATTTTTCCAGGTAAAAGACAGACCACCTGCTGGATCAGGAGCATTTTCAGTTATATATGAACGTGATGTTCTGTTGAGGTTTCTGCAGATGTAATAATAATAATAATAATGTACACTTTATTAATCCCCGTGGGGAAATTCTTTTTACGCCTCCCTCAACTTGCTCTTTGTAGAGCAAGTTGTCCGCGAAGGGCAGCCACCCGTAGCGGCGCCCAGGGAGCAAAAGTATAACCCAAACTGAGCAGGCCTAGCCTACTTTTTAGATGTGTCATTTGTACATACCTGCAGTTTATAAAATACAAAGTCAGACTTCACCTGGCTAACAATGCATCCATCCATCTCCCGGAGCTGGTATCATAAGGCTGGTTCTACAAAGTCAGTTTTTGAAGTTAAGTTTCAGCTTCACTAAGCCAAACAAAAGCAATCTGAAGTTAACAGTATCATGAAATGTATTGTCTTAAATTCCAAACATGTGCTTTGTGGTTTTGGTAATCATTCCCATTTTTATTATTCAGTATTAAATAAACATGTCACCCTTCAAAACCCATTTCATATTCCTTCATCCATCACACACACACACGCACCCGCTCGCACACACACACACACACACATGCACACACGCACACAGCGTGGGTATCTGGTCCAGGAAGACAACAAAGGCGTTGACATATTTTAGGAGAGCAACATCCATGTTTTTTTTTATAATTACACAATTCTAAGTGGAAAGGATAGAATAAATGGATTAATGACTATAAAACTAAATGAGATAGACATGGACTATAAAGCCATGTTAACACATAGAGAGAATGTAACCTTAGAAAACAACATTAAGTCAATATAAACAACATAACCTTTTTAGGAGTTTCTGGATGCACAACATATTGACATATTGACTAGATAAACATGTTTTTGGGCCTTGTGCTGGCCCACACTATATCTTATGGCATCTGATGATTACAGCCTTGTATTATTAATAACAGTGGGAAACAATATAATGCCTAACCATGGAAGGAAGCCACCTGGCCTCCTGTTGGGCATCATGAGGAGACATCGAGGCCTTTTGCCATATAAAACAGACCGTTCAAGGACAGTTGCACCACAATTATGCATCCTCGGGAGCCAAGTGTAACGTGCACAAGTCTTATCTCACACAGACATGGAACACCTGGGCCCAGCTGGGAAGAACATAATGGGGCGACTGGGAAGGGAGGTGATGATGCTGTTGTAACTTTCTGGTTGCAATATAGACTGAATCAACTCAAAATGTTGAACCATTATCTCACTACAGCGGAGATCGCCACTTTTCGTAACAGTTAATAAGATTTAGCACACATAGCGAAAGGGCTCAAAATGTAAAAATGATGGGTGGGCATCTCTGCCTGTAGACATCACAAGTCTGTGATTGATAAGTGTCACAGGATTTTCACGGACAAGCCATTTCAAGAGTTTGGGGAAGCCCAATCGTTACGTCAGGTAAAATACAGACTTCTGCTTTTTGATTGGTCCAAGCACCGCCTGAGATTCGTGATCCTGAAACACAACCTGCTCTGGAGCAGTTTCATTCTATGGCAGCGGTGGCCAATCTTATCCGCAAAGGGCCGGTGTGTGTGCAGGTTTTTAGGGTAACCTGTAGGTCAGCTTTTCAAACCCAGGTGTGAGGACTCTTCAGCCAATCAGTCCTCTAATTAGTGACCTAATTAGGGAGTTGCAGCGAAAACCCGCATACACAGCGGCCCTTTGCGGATAAGATTGGCCACTCCTGCTCTATCCCGTGAGTTACCAGCGTGATGCATCTTAGTTATCGTTACTTATCTTCAGTGTTATCTGGCTAAGCAAGGGATGTGGCTTTGTAATCCAGGCCCCTGGTCTTCATCTGCCCAAACAAAGGGTTTGTCTCTCACTACCTTTTTATTGCGATAGCAAACTCCAAACCCTAATTTTTTCATGTGATGCTCCTCAAACTCAAGGATGCTCTTGGTCCAGATGTGGTGCAGACAGACCATCAGTTAGCTGTAATGGTCCTGTCCCATAGATAGGGTTATAAATATTACAAATTGTTGTTCTGCTCATGAAGACATGCAACTCAGCGTATTCTGGAACCATGAATGAGCATTCTAATGGTTACTCAAACCTTAAATAGCATGCTATCCTCTCCTTAGAGGTCATTAAAAAGGTCATAAATGCCCCTACCTTTAACCATTATCTGATGACAAAGTAGTGAGGGGTAGTATGAGAAGGGCCCATAAAAGTGTTGATAGATTCCAGATTGTGGATCACATTCCTGGAAGCTCTAGACTAGTAAATAGGAGTGTAAAGAGCAAGGGGGTGCAAATATCAGCAAATCTCTACCTAGAGGCCTCAGACCATCCATCGCCTAAGAACATGCCACCAGCCGAAGTTCTACTTCTTCTCTTGGTACCAGCTTAGTGCTGTAAAGGTGTGATCCTTCCCATCAGGTAGGAACATTCAGTGATCCCGTGATGGCAAGACAGGACTTCTGGTGGCTTTTTCTCTGGGAGTCTTTATCCCAAATGTTATAATCGTTCATAAATATCAAATGTCTTATATAGATATATGATTAAACTCAGGCTCAGAAATTATGCAGTGCAGTATGTATAATAATACTTTGCATATATATATATCTCATAATTTCCTAGCCTGAGCCTGATGCCGGTAAGATTTCCTGAAGAGATCATTATATGAATATTTATCAAGCACAAAGACATACAAGCATAATAACATTATACTTTACATTACACGGCTCTAAATGTTTATAACTTGTTCTGTAATATATAGAGAATATACTTCATAGTATAAAATTAATAAAATGACAGTGTTAGATATTATGACTTTTATTATAAAACCTAGTCAATATTATAAGACGGTGTGTAAAATCAAATGAGTACAAGGAATCATTATTGTCACAAAGTCCTTTGATGCTTTCATTTCTCTCGCTTGTTGCATCATGCATAATGACTACATTGCAGCTGTAAGCAACGGATAATTGTCTCACCTTGGGGATTATAGCAATATTGTCTAGACAAGCTGGTGGCTTCGCCAGTGCACCAAGGCCTCCTGGGCAGTGTGCTGTACCTGTGAGGATCAGAATGGAAGGTTCTCTCTGCAGAACCACCCACTAGGCCCGTCTATTTCCCAAAAACCATGGAAACAAGCCTGGAGGCCTTCAAACAAGTGAAGCCCCAAGACTCACAGTGCAGCCCTACAATTAAGTACAGTCCCCTATGACCTTCAGGCACCTGAAAAATTCTGATAATGTTGTTCTACTAAAATCTAATAAACTATTATCAAACAAAACACTAATATAAACTTGATCAAACACAATGCAAATATTGTGCCATTGTTGATAGTAGTTTGCATAGTTTGTATTTTAAGTTCTTTTATGACAAATATATACCCAATAGAAAAAATGAGACATGCTTCATTCTCTGACACAACATCTAACACTATTTGTATTCAGGACCATAATATGAAATAGGGTCCCCTAAGTACTAAAGAATAGAACAGTTTAGTAAAATATGCATGCTGCAGTGAGATAACTATCTTATATCTTGCAAAATTTCTTTCAATAACTATGTATTATTAAGAATATTATTATAAACCGTTTCAACAGACTCAATAACTTGCGAGAGTTCTTGCAGCAACAGCCTTACAATAAAAACTCAAAAGCACAATGAACGCAAAGATTGCCGTAAACTCACCAGATAAAAAAACAATAGACACTATTTTATTTGATGTACTACCACACAGCCTGCATGTTATCAACCTACCAAATGTGGAAAGGAAAATCGTATCTGCTTAAAGTTGCTAGATGTAACAATGCTTGGGCTACAAATTTATAATTTTATGCTTGGTGGGAAAAGGAGTGTGGGTGGCAGGTTCACCATGAGGTCAACTGGAGGTCCTTGGGAGGCTAGCAGATCTGGATGCCCCCAACTTGGAAATTATGGAATGAGTTCAAAAGGAGCACCCTTCTGTACTTTGTCAAAGCGAGTTTATCTGATGAGCTCAGGACAGACCTACAAAGGATAAAGGTATGGTTGTGCAGAAACAATTACGTAAAATATGCAAGTAGCTGGGATATAAAGACGGAACTCCCGTTTTAATTGGAAACGGGTTTAGGAGAGCTTGGATAGAAGCTGAGGTATACTGTATATCACTTATACATATATTCTCATGGTAACGTGACTAGCTTTAACAATAATTCTATAGATTTGTCTATTGAATGTATCAATATTAAAATTATGATATAAAAAATGCTGTTTAAAAAGTCAGTTTAATCAATCGAGAGTCTTTTTAAAAATATGAACATATTTGTGTGTGTGTTTTATATATATAAAAAATATATATATAAAACACACAGCACAAGTGGCCAGAGGAAAACATGCATGAAGAGGAGGGGCTAGACTGTGGCCCAGACCCCTGTGCTGCCAACTGCTTTTACTGCAAGCTTCAAGTTTATGGGAAAGTAATAGGCGACTATTGTTTATTAAATACCCAAAGGATCATATGTGTTTATTCTGATGAATAATTGTAATAAATTATGAGGCTGAAGTCGATGGAAGCTAAGGTTCGCCTCCAAGGCCTGGATCTCTGTTTGGGGGTGTCTGCATGTTCATCAGTGTTCATATGAATCTCCTCTGGATAAATCCAGTTTCTTTTCACTATCCAAAGACATGGAGTTCAAATGGATTGTTGTTTCTAACTTGCACTTTAACACGTGTGCCAGTAATTAGTACCACTTAATATACAGTGCAGTTAAACTGCTGTTGAATATGGCATACAAATATGACAGCATCGATCACTCCAGACAATAGATAAATGATGTAGGTAATATGTTGCTTAATAAATACTATATAATAATAACTTATACTTTATTGATCCCCATGGGGAAATTCTCTTCATGCCTCCCTCACTTTACTTTCTGTAGGTGAGCTGGCTGTGAAGGGCAGCCACCCATAGCAGGGAGCTGGGGGGTAAAGACCTTGCTCAAGGACCTGCAGATGCACCAAGGCTGGGCTTGAACTGGAGACCATCTGATCGTAGGCACAGAGACTCAGCCCCCTCAAACTTTATGATGACTACAATGATGATTGTTGCATTAGATTTTATTATTTTTTTTAAATCTGGAAAATGTTTTACGTATTTATTAAATGTGAATATTTTCAAAATAATTTTCTGTTTCATTTCCAAACATGGTGCCTAACCACTGAGCCAAAGAGCTACCCCACCTGCCCCCACTGGGCTTCATAAATTAAGACTGCATGCTTTAGATTAAGGCTGCTCCTCTGGGAGGTGTCAGGAGGTTTCCTGTAGTAACCTCTCCATTCCAGATGGCTCTCAGAGATTTGCAACTTGAATACACCGCCCAAGACAAACATCACCAAGCAATCAGCAAGCTTTCATCTCACATAATCATGATTTGGACTCTGACTGTATCATAAAAAATCTTTTCTTCCCTATATTTGCCAATATCTCTTTCAATTGTCATACAAGTTCAGTGTTAAACCCCTGTGGGATTGTGGGTAATCGTCTCCCATGCTCAGTCTCAGTCGGTGTCTCCCATGCTCGATCTCAGTCGGCGTGCCTCACTCGTATAGTCAAAATTTAGTAGAAAAGCACCACCTGAATAAGGCCATAGCAGTGCGAACGATGAATCTGTTTAACGACAATGCAATATCACATTTTCGCGGAATCGAAAAGGAGGCAGAAGCGGCTGTCATTGGATAGGTTCCTTGTTAAAGTCGCACAAAAAGAAAAAGATTCCAGTAAACCAACAGATAGCAGTGATTCCGTTATAGTGGAAGTTGTCCTACAAAATAACCCTCTTCTTCTCTCTCTTATCTCCCTCATACCATCCATGATTCTTTTCAAAGGTAAAGTGTAGGATAATTTGTTTTATGTATTTTTACTTTATATTTTGTATTAATCATTTTTATATGAATATTTTTGGGTTGTGGAACGAATCATCTGAGTTTCCATTATTTCTAGTGGAAAATTCGCTTTGATATACGAGTGCTTTGGATTACGAGCACGTTTCCGGAAAGAATTATGCTCTCAATCCGAGGTTTTACTGTACCACAGTTTCCTTACCTTCATGTGATTTCCTGGATTCCCTGCTTAATGAACTATAATTCCTGTCTAATGAGCCTGACCTCTTGCTTTGTGATACCTACTTACGTTCTAGTGATCTACCACATACTTCCATGCCCCCACCCACTACCAAGTGCATGTATATTCTGCTTAGTGGCCTCCTGGTTCATTCTCAACCTTGTTGCTTGGAACGGTGCTCACAGGTGCAGTTACTCCGTTACAAGCAGGAAGGCCTTTAAAAAAGCAGTTTAATTATGAACTGCTAGAAGATGAATATTAACTTTGTTTTCTGTACATTCAACAACTGCGCTACTCCCATCCTGTGAATATGTTCAGGCCCCTTCCTGTCATATTGCAAGCTGTTGGCACAGTTGAAAATGGTGCCATTCGCTGTGTTTCATCTTACCTTGTGGGTTGTGCTTTGCCTGCAGGACACCAAAACGTAACAGCCAAAGTAGTGAAAAACAACATATGTAAGGACTCCCTAGAAGGGGTGTTACTGTGCTCTCGCTGCTCTGTAGGAATGTGTCGGGCACAAAACTTGGCTAGTAATGAGATTTTCTGTTTGCCTTCCTATCTTTGTGTTTCTCAAAATCTTGCCATATTTTTAGATGCCTTTTGTCACTGAAGGCCTTCACAAATACTGCATATTCAGCTAGATTCATTATTTGGGTCATATTTTCACTGTTGTACTTAAGAAGGTTGTTTATACATTGGCTTCATTTTTAGCTAGTCTGTCTGTTTGCCTGTGCCATATGTTCTTATGAAACTGTCCATATATTTTTGCTTGCATAAACTCACATGAAAGTGAAAGTAGATCAGGTTTTGTTGTTCTTTACAAGAAAAAAGTAACATTGTTCTTTATGTTACCACATCTCAGCAACCACTGAAACTTCCTCAAATTATCTTAAGTTAATTAACAAATTAACAAATTACAAATTACTGTTTTGATAAATGTCCTTAGATGTGTTTAGTACAGTATATGCTCTTCTTGTTTTATCCGGTTCATTTTGTGTTTAAATGTAAAAAAAAACATTTAGGTGTAAATTTTTTGGGGGCCGGGAACCAATTAATTGGTTTTCCTTATTTCTTATGGGGAAAATTCGATCAGAACCCGAACTTTTTAGGATTCGATCCGGAGTTCTGAACGGATTAAGTTCGAGTTCTGAGGTACCACTGTATATCGTGTCAGGTGGGACGAAGGACTCAAGGGCAGGTGTGGTTACAAAACAAAAAGGGGTTTCATTAAACTCAGAGAATATAAAATGGGAAATAAACCAGAGGAGAGGAGGAAGGCATGGCACAGGCAACACAAGGATACGACATCAGTGATTGGACTGGCTGTGACGGGGGTGACAAGCACATAGTGTGGCCAATCAGGGCCACACGAGGGAGGAGACAGGAGAGCTACTCAGATATGGCGAGCAGGACGTGACAATATAGTACGTAGTCATAGGCAGTTAAAGAAAATGTTTAAAGTTATTTATCTAGTAGTGTAGAGAAGCACATATTTGGTTACAAAAAATACCTTTCTTAGCAATTTTGCCTTACACTTCTGGGACCCGGGTTCGAGTCTCCACCATGGCTCCGTGTGTGGAGTTAGCATATTTTTCACGTGTCATCGTGGGGTTTCCAAAGCCCTCTGCAGGGGCACGTCAGTCATGTGTTGGTTAAATTTCACCACCAGGTAACTTAACAAGAAAAAAGTAACATTGTTCTTTATGTTACCACATCTCAGCAACCACTGAAACTTCCTCAAATAATCTTAAGTTAATTAAGTGACCTGGTGGTGAAATTTAACCAACACATGACATGACTGTCTATCATTGTCTAAATGTATTTTTACTGTCTAAATATATGTATTCAGCTTGTGTAAACATGCACGATGCTATCACAGCGAATGCGAGGCTGAGACTGAAGCTTTACCCTTTGTTTCCGCTGAGAGACGTGCCACGTGACTCATTTCCCCGCACGTACAAGTTATCTTAGGTCTGCGTTCACGGTTTGACTTCTGAGATTCAGACTGAATACTAGGTAATTTTTTTCCGAACTGGTTGGTTCAACTTTTAAGAAATTCGAGTTCTAATGAGTTTGAGAACTGAGGTACCACTGTATATCTCTATATTTGGTAATGAACTATACAGTTGGTTCTTGACCTGAAGTACGTTATGATGTAATAACATATTTCAACAATGACTTAGGATTGGTGTCAGCTTGTGGAGAGGCTAAGATAACTTGGAAAAAGTATGGCTGCATCAGAGTGAAGGGAGTTGCCACAGAAAAACAAAAAGGTTTTTCAAGCATAAGATAAAGAGGCCAGAAGGTTAGAAATCAAGCTTGCTAAGAAAGCGGTCGTCTTAACCCTGACAAAACTGACCTTGAGCAAAAACACAATTTCACACCAGATAAAATGACCTTCTGTTGAGATTATAGCACAATATAAAGATAAGCTAATGAGAATGCAGCTAAAAGCAGGCTCACCGCATGCAAGAAAAGACACAGCTGGAGAAAATTCAGCCAGTGGAATAAAATTACAGTGCATTTGGTTACTGGACGGAACGGGATGCAATAAAAATGTAGGGAGTTAAAAAGGGAGTTTTACTGAGATGGGGCTACTGTACAACCACACTGTTCTCATGAAGGGCGGTAGCACAACAGTCTCACTCATCCTGTAAACAGGACATCTGGCCTGTCTGAACCCTGCATATCTCTGGGTTTACCATGCTGATGACAGGACCTTGGTCTGGAGATACAGCCCCCAATCTAAACCCTGCCTCCCATCTGAATACCATGTCTTTGTCATTATAGCGTCTTTGAGGGGACGGTGTTCCACCAATTTAATAAGTACATAGAGGCAGGAATGCAACATTTACACAGAGAAACTGAGGTCCTTCTGAAATGTGCTGAAATAGTACAGGACTAATCACATTTCAGTATGGGTTTTGCACACGCACACACTGCAAAACAAAAAATTCCTACAAAAGCCCAAAGAATTGTAGGCAACAGGCTGATACCTTGTATGCCCTCTTACCCTGAACCTCCATATGCTGGACATACATGTAGGGAAATTGCTCTAACAAAATCTTTGATGAGCTCAGGACAGACAGGCCCAGAGTGATCAGAAAAATAAAAAAATATTTTTTTAATTAATTTTTTATTTATTATTCTATTTTAAAGTAATGGATTTTACAAGCTGGATCCTTTATCCTTTATGCCATGTGATTGCTCTGATGTGATTCTGACGTGATTGCTCTCTTTGGTGCAGTGCCACATTCTCTTTGACATGTAGAAATTATTTTATAGTTACTAATATTTAATAGTTTTATACTTAAGTGTTGTATCGTTTTGGGGAGTGGGGGGCAGAAGAGGGGCCCACAGACAGCATAGCCTAGGGGCCCTGAACTCATTTATCTGCTTCACTACACTGAATGGACAGGGAAGCACAAAATGGATACAGCACTTCCTACCTACCTGATCTCATTCTGAGGCAGGTCAAAACCCAACAGCATTCAACACCAGCCAGTAATCTGTTAATAATACACTGTCTTATAGCGTCCATCCATCTGACCCAGGCCCACAGAAGGCACACTGTATTCTTATATATTGTATTATAAATGTTACATGCAGCAGATAGGAGCGGCTAACACTGTGGTCTCATACTTTCAGGGCTGTGGGCTGTATGGGAGTGGAGTTATTTTGTATTTTAATAGTTTTCCTCCCACACTTCAAAATTTAGGTGGACCGGTATCTCTTAATTGACCTTAAAGTGTGTATGAGTAGAAGCCGTACGATGTGCTGCCATCTTGTCTGTGATGCCCTCTGCCTCATCCACAATACATGCACATGCAATGACATGAAATAGCTGACTTATTTGAGCTAAAGTATGGTCTACATATGATAATATCCATACTACACTAGAAACATCTCCCAGCAATGTAAGGTGAGCTAGCAAACACAACGATTTCATTTTGTATTTTTCCATAGATTATCCATGCCAAATACAGTATATAAAACATGTACAGTACTAATGCAAAATTGCCTCTTCCATTTCAGTCACGAGAAAATTGGCTGTTTGATATTCCCTTTCAGTCATTTACGGTCATTTGTCTGCTCCATGGCACACACTGAAACACTTTTATCTAGCCCGTCCATCTGAATATAATTGTATTCCCTGGATAGGGCCAGTCCGCCACCTCCATAGACACGTTCTCGTTAAGACAATAACTCAAAATCTATATGATGGATCTCTTTCAAACTTTGCAGAAACTTTTTGTGTGGAGAACTGGAACTATTACATTTTGAGAGAGATCTTCCCAAAATTTAAGCCCCACGACATAGTAATACACTATGGCAGTTTCAGACACTTGATCATGTTAAGACAACAACTCAATAAGTATTTAACAGACCTATATCAAAGGCATTTTATGGGTGAAAAAGTGGAACTTTTTTTGATAAACAAAATTGATGCAGCACTGTATAATGCTAGAAAGTAAAGGGCAAAATTCTCACGAATTTGAAGGGCAAACTTTGTAATCACATTGTATGGGTGGGAACTGGAACTGATCAAATTTTAAGACCCTTAAATTTTAACCCTAAAACTGATGCAATGTCACTTAGTGGCAGCAAAGGTAAGAGTGAAAGTACATGTCATTAGACATTGTCAAAGTGATGGCGAAATGTATTTGATGGATCTTATTACTGCTTTGCAAAAGTAAAATGTGGATGGAGATAACCTCCTGATTTTATTTTGAGACACGCTGCCCAGAAAATGAAGCAGCGGCACTGTGTGGAAGCAGAGGAAGGAAAGGGCAGCTGTAGAAGACTTATGACTAGGGCTTATGAACACGGTAAATATGGCCGTATACTTCAAACAACGTCCAGAGAAAGCTACATCAAACAAGTCAGTCACATACACAAAACAACACCGGCACCTTGTTCGTTCTGTCATGCCACAACCCTAGAGGCTGCAGTATGTTTTCAGGAGACCCACTTACAGGGTGCACATAAATATACTCCAGCAAGTGTATGCGTCATTTTAATAATGAAGATGAAAGCTCTTTTAAAATGGAAACTGCTCTCTTTATTGACAGCCACTATTGGTTTAATACTGACAGCAGCACAGGCAGCGAAGCCAACAATTTAAATGAAACACACGCTTTCCAGAGCAAATATTACACAGCATTTACTACTAACAGAAATACACCGTTGAGTACAAATCACACCAAAATCGAAGCAAGGGGGATTAGCGACAACAAAGGTAATGGTGACTTAGATAAGATGCTTGACCTTGTGAACAGGAAACTCTGTTTGATATTATTACTCTACTCGCTGTATTTGATATTTGATGGGTCTTACCACTTCTCAAAAACATTATATAGATGAAAATCTACAACTGACTGACCTGAGAGATATAGCCTTGAAATTAAAAACTGCAGCGATAGGCCGGCAGATGGCTTCCCAGGAACATTGTGCAGGTCAGTGATTCTCAAACTGTGGGGTGCAAAATGATTTTCTGAATATTCTAAAATGAAGGTTATACATTTTTTAGTTACCAGTGCTCTTGCTTGGCAAATTGTACCGGTAGCAGTTCAATAGCTGGTCGGCAAAATCGATCATGGGGAACTTTGGTGAAGCCATTAAAAATAACTTTTGGTCGGCATGGCAGAGATTCTGGGAAACCGTCAGATGATACAGGCCCTGAACACAAAGTTTTGCCCATGCACTTTACAGCTGGGATGGGGTGTTGTTAGCTGAGCTGAATCTGTTCAGCTTCGGGCAAAGGAGACTAAAGGGGGTGACGTGATCCAGGTATATAAGATTCTAGCAGGTCTGCATGCTGCTCAATATATGTTCAAACAGAAGAACTTGTGGCCATGGGTGGAAATTAGTGGGAGAACATTTTAAACTGGATGTGAGGAAGCACTTCTTTACACAGTGTGTAGTTAGAGTATGGAATAGTCTTCCTGTTAGTGTAGTACAAGCTAAAACCCTGGGGTCCTTTAAATCAGAGCTAGATAAGATTTTAACAACTTTATTGTTGTTACAATGTTTATTGTTGCATGTTATTGAAGTTCTTGAAACCTCTTGATGCTGTTGGGCTGTATTGGCTGACACACTTCTTCGAAATTGCATGGAGGTTGGAGGCAGTGCCTTTGGATTGGCAGTCTGAGGTGATGTTTCCAATCATTAAGAACGGGGACGTGTGGATGTGTCCCAACCAACTTCAGGGGGATCACACTCCTCAGCCTCCCTGGGAAAGTCTATGCCAAAGGTACTGGAGAGGAGGGTCCTCCCATTGGTCGGACCTTGGATCTAGGAGGAACAAATCGGATTCTGTCCTGGTCGTGGAACACTGGATGAGCTCTTTACCCTCACAAGCATACTGGAGGGTTCATGGAACTTTGTCCAACCGGTCTACATGTGTTTTGTAGACTTGGAACTGGCATACAATCATATTCCTCTAGGGGTCCTGCAGGGGGTGCTCTAGAAGTTTTGGGTGCCAGACCCACTGCTACAGGTCATTAGGTCCCTGTATAACCTGGTTCACATTGGCAGCAGTAAGTCAGACTCATTCCCAGTGGGTGTTGGAATGATTCTGTTCATAATATTTACAGACGGAATTTCTAGGCATAACCAAGAAGTCCGGTTTGATGACCTCAGCATTGCGGTTTGCTATTTTCAGATGATGTGGTCCTGTTGGCTTCATCGAGCTGTGACCTCCAGCCTGCACTGGGGCAGTTTGCAGCCCAATTTGAAGTGGCTGGGATGAAGACAGCCCCTTCCAGTCTGTGGTCATGGTTCTGAACTGGAAATGGGTAATTTCCCCCTCCTGGTTGGGGATGAGTAACTGTTTCATGCGGAGGAGTTCAAGTACCTCATGATCTTGCTCACAAGTGAGGGGATAATGGAATGGACCAAAGCAAATTTTTAACAAATTTATTGCCGGACACCAATTTATTCTAAGCCGTGGTCAAGTTTTAAATTGTGCTGTTGTTGCTACCAACCCTCTTTTCCTGAACCAGAATTGATTATTTTAATTTAGTTGGTAAGATTTCTAGCCTGCATACCTTCCACTTCATTAGACAATAAAGTTTCCACCTTTCTTCCCTCTGGTAAGCATTTCTCTGCCACTGTTCTACACATAAGCACAACAAGATTCAGGGTCAGCTTTTACCCTAATGCCATAAGACTATTTAACACACACTAATGTGGAATATAAATACTAAGTTCTTCTCTCTACCTCTCTTTTGTGCTAATCTGTGCCATGCTCATCACTTTGCCCTGCCACATAGTATTTATTATTATTTATTACTAATTCTGTAATATTGCTGCAGCATTCTCAATATTCTACCCACCTTTACAAGATCTCAAAGATGCCAATTCAGTTCAATGCATTGTTACACAGAGCTGACCCAAGGTGCTTGGGTGTAATACATTCCTACATCAATTTTACACAATTAAAATGGCTACTTTGCTCTGTCACATATCACTTTACTACTTCGTGTCAAAGGTTGTGTCAGTAGTTTGTTATGGCTGGTGGTTCTTTATGAAACTTTTGGATTTTTATTCCCTGCAGGAACATATATACATTATTTATATTTCAAACAAGAAGAGTAAAGGGTGAGAGGAGACAGTTTGTTCCCAAGCTCCAAGGAATACTCTTCTCACTTGGCACTAGGACCTGGTCCTTAATCCTGATAATCCAGATTTTACACAAGACTGTAAGTGAAAATTACTATTTCAAATTCCAGGAGGTTCTTATCTGTTGCACCCTTGAGCAAAGAATTGAACATTAATTGCTCCCATAAAATCCAGTTATACAAACAACTGAAACTTTGGATAAGATTATGAAATAAACATATTAACTAGTCACAGCACTTGTCAAAGTCAGTCGCTTGCAGAGCAGAGTTTATATACTAGGTGATCATGCCGACGCGGTTTGTTTTCGTAATACCAGGTCTTCTGTGGCAATGGGGACCCAGGTGCCAGTTTACTGACATGAGCTCACTCTGCCAAAGAGTTACATCAGCTCAGCTCCGTGCCCCCCCTGGACCCCTCCTGGGACAGCCCCCCCGCCCATTCTCACAGGTTGGGGATTGCACCTATTAGGGTTTCTCACTGGGGACCACTGAGGAAACAATGGAAGCCGCAGCCGTACATCAGTGTGCGTCAGCGGTCAGTATGAAACAGGAGGTTTGTTTTCCTCTTTTCATGCTACTCCTCTGATCCCCGTCTCCTAATTCTTACTAACACAGCTTCCACATCTCTTCTTGTGGCATCTTCCTACAATCCTGTAGTGAGTGGTACTCTGTTACATATCCAGACCAAGTTAAGCCATCAAAATAACTTAAACCATCTTGCCAACCTGGTCTGTAAATCTTCTGTTGTCTGTGGTTGTTCATATAAGTTTATATCAGTGTACACATGTACAGAAAAAAGAGAAAAAATAAAAACTATGTAGAACAAAAATGTGTATGGAACCCTATTATTAAAGGCTAGGTTCCGGAAAGGCCCGTTTTATTACTACACAGGCTTTTGTATTTGTGTCAGCAGTAGAATTTGCTCTGTTGTAGAGCATTTCCAGCAGTCTAGGGGGAATCCCAGAAAGATGATGTAATACCACTCTGATGCAACAGTATGCAGAGCGAGCTGTAAACTGCGTTTCATAAAGCAGAAACCATTAAGGTCTAAATGCAGCACAGTGTTATAGCTTTTAAGGAAGAATGTTGACTCAAATTTTTTGCATTAACTGACTATCCTTATTTATTTGGTACATAAGTAAATTTAGATATAAAATATTTGTTTAAATTCTAAGTAGTCTAAATGTTCTGTTTTAGTAGAATTAAAAGTTTTTAATTTTATTGAAATTTACAGTGCTCACAGAAAGTATCTAAGTGACATAGGCAGCTGCCTATTCTGAGGGGGCGCCGACTTGCCAGCCAATTTCACTTTGCCTCAGCTGGAGGCCATCGGCGGAGATTCTCACCTAGGGCGCCGCACTGGCTAGGACTGGTACTGAAATAACTTATTTAAAATGAGCATCAAGTAAGGAAATAAATGACTTGTCAAATGCAAAGGTAACAGAAACACACCTCCACTGCATCCTGTAAAAAGTATCAGTTTCATTGTAACATGTCTGTATCCTGCTGAACACATTTAAAATTGGTTCAGAAAGCAAAGAAAAACAATACAATGTTCAAAGGCTTTTTATTTGATAAACTTTTAAGAAATGTGTGGTAAATCATGCATTTTTCATGTATTTTGTAAATCATACATTATTACCAATATGTTACAACATTACTTTTATACGTCTTGCACTTTGTCTTGCTTGATCGTCTCCCTTACCTTTGGCTGGTGACACCAGTGACCTCTGGAATGGACTGATAGGTTGTTTTTCATGTAGTACCAGGCACCATTGGGGTTGTTAGGTCTAGTCTTCTCCAGTGTCCTTGACTGTAGAGCTTAAGGAACGTTATCTGTGTGGAGGACACTTCACATGGGTTGAGGCACTAAAACAAACTTGCACACTTTCTACAGATCCAAGAGTGCTCATCTTTTTATTTTTCTTGTTTCATACATCTGTTTTTTTTTTTTAATCTATTATACATTAATCAGTACAGAACTTGATTGTCTCCAGAGTTAGCCAACAGCCAGCAGAATCCAACAAATGTGTTGTAGTGTTTTTTTAAAGTTCACACTATGTAAATAGTGCACACATTATGTTCATTTTCAGATTTACTATGTGACACATTCTGTGTCATACAGTATCTATGATGATGGGGACAACACGCTAAAAGTATAACATATTTCTTTAGAAAGATACAAGATCTGTGAGCATTTTATGGCTTAAAAGTGTACAATGGGGGTTCAGAAGAATTGCTGGTTTGATTCCTGCTCCCGGCAGATCAATCACACCACCATTAGGGCCTTGAATAAGAACTTTAAGCTTAACCACTTCAGGGACGCTAAACACTAACTGATTGTAAAATGCCACGCTTATAAAATAAAGAGAACAAAATAATGCCTGAACACTTTATTCAGATTTCCGCACTCCTTACGAACACACGCACCGAAAACAGAAACTCCAGGTCTTTTTTTTATTTTATCCCCCTGGGAGCCTCGATGGCCCCCTCTTGGATCCAAAATAAACACTGTCAACTTACAACAATAAGAAACAAACATTACACTGATCATGTGATCTGTTCCCAAATTTAACTATCACCTGTGTCTATCATGAGACTAAGGTGTGCAATGTGAAAAAGATAATTTTTTGACCCAGGGATCAATAAAGTCCAACAATAATTATTATTATAAGACATTAGCTAGCTGGCTGGATAGCCATCGTTAGATTATTATGCAAAATGCTTTGGCTATACCCTTGGCCGGTCATTAACTCTCCACAAACTCAGTTTGCTAGCATTACATATCTGTAGAAATGGGAAGTCATGCCATTCTCCTCAGCAATCGATGATTTGCAATTTTTCCATTGCGCAATGTGCTTTTTCCAAGGCGCCTTGCACAGAAATTCCTTACTATTTATGTATGCTGACTTAGCAGATAATTGGGGGGGAGGGGTAGTTGCTATGGACTCAGATGGACTGGGGAAGACTTTTTGAGTCACAAGTTCTGAGTCAAGATCAAGTAAAACCTCATGCCAGTCTATAAAAAGACCAAGTTCATTCATATATGGACTTCAGTTTTACAACTCAGGCAGCTTTTCTAATCATACATGTAGGTATTTTTTCCTTGATGACTAGATGTTGCTATGCTCACATTCTAAATGCAACCAACTTACGTTTCTTTGTTCTTCAAAAAATATTAAGACGGGTATTATGTAAAAAAGCAGAATGCTGTTGTGTCTCTGATCTCATTTTTGTCATAATAATAATACATAATGATACAGGTACCCAACAATTTTATTATTCATTATTATTTTGGTAATAATTAGATAATATTTCATTATATAACTACATTAGGTGAACAACTTTGGGTCTGTGTAGTTACATGAACCATTTTTCTCTTTGTGAAGCTTGTCATGTGGAGAATAAATAATAGACTAACGATAAACAGCAAACAGGCTAGCCACATGTCCAGTTAACGCAGGTTACGTGTTTTCCCACTTGTCAGCCATGTAAGACTATGATTCTCATTTTCCAATGGAAGATAAGCATCCCTAATGGGACCCCCTTCCCAAAGGTTTACCTGAAGTGTCTCTGTGGCTCTTAAGAGGCTCATTGCACCACTTTTTTATAATGATAAACATGTCAGCTTGCTAGCCTGATGCTCCCCAGGTTTGCTACGCACATGCGGCATGCATACACACACACGCGCACACACACAGTCATAAACACACACACAGGTATGTAATTATATCTTTGTGGGGACTCTCCATTCATTTCTGTGGGGAAAATTCTAATCCCAACATGACAACCATAACCCCTACCGGGCCCTAAGCTTAACCATAAGTAACCAAACAAAATATGACACTTTTGGTATTGCATTTTTGATTACATTCACAGATCTTTGTGGGGACCTGAAAAATGGTCCCCACAATGTCAAACTTGGTGACAAAATCACACCACAGACTCAACTACTTATTTTTTTCAGCCCAAAGTTTCATCAGTCTTTAATCGACTCGTGACATTTCTAAGACCAAATGAACAAACAGAAAGAAAAATCTATTTGCCACTTAACATCATTTTTCCTCCAATCGATCTAATCATGCATACCTGTCAGACACCTGTCATCGTCTTATCATTCCGTATCGCTCGCTGTGAACATTGAGTGGGTGAGCTACTCTGGCACACTTGTGGTAGGTCTGTAGGCCTGTGGTAGGTCACAGAGAGTCATCAAATGGTTATAAGCCTGGAGAATGCGGAAGATTGAGATGTAAAACTCATTGTGATTGGCCCAGCCATTAACTTGGTCTGGTCACCTGACCAGGGTCACGCCAGGACCAATATCCAAGATGCAACAGACTTAACAGGCTGGTGCAGGGCGGAAGAACAACACACAGTTATTTAGATTACAGAAACCCAGGGATGAGCAGGTGGAGGGTCCTGACTGGCCGTCGTTAATCATTGCCCTAAATTAAAATGTCACACCATAGGTCACCTAAACCTTTGCTTGTCTGTCTCTAGCAGGAAGGATGCAGAAACAAGTGGAAGTTTCATTTCAATGGCATTTAGAATTTAGTTCCTAGAATGTCTGCAGAATGGAAAGTTCATTGCAATAAGTCAAAAATAAATGTGTCTAAAAGACGTCAAAAAACAATCTGAATTCACCTAAACACCACAGTGTCGACCATTGCTACAGGACAGGTTAGAAGCCCATTCCTTCAGTAGATACAATAGAAAGGCAGATGTAATGAGACAGCATACTTTGTGCTTTCCACATCCACCTCATTCCCCATGAGGAAACACTTATCCATGTCACTCTGTGTTTTCAACCCAAGTGTGGGGAGATGGGTTTTAGTTCTCAGCCCCAGCAGTCTCTCTCGTCCCATTGTTTGCTGCTTCCTCCTATCTGGCTCCACCCCCTCATTTGCACATGAAAAGGGCGAGATGATCAATGCAAAAAAAGTCAGTGCACTCCAGTGAGAATAATCTGTTATGTGTATATTTAATGTATGCAACGCCACAGCAGGAAAACTGATCAATTTAGTAATGCAAGGTAAACATATTAGTATACTCTGATTAACATCCACATATGAAAATATATCATCATAAAAAGCACATTTTTATTCACTCATATTTGCTTTGGATAAGCTCGTACTTTTAGGCTTTTAGGTTTTTACTGTAGTCTCACATTGTTATCCTCAAAACTTTTTGTGTAGCATTGTTTCTAACAAAAGGAAATCTGGTGTGCCGTCAAAAATGCAGTGAGGAAGCATGACGTTTCCACTTAAGCTACCTCACCGGATATCCCATTCCACAATGCAACAGGACTTGACATCCCATGCCAGAAAGTTTATTTTCCTTTTTCACAATGTGATGACAAACCTAAATAATCAAGCCTGGTAAATTTCATTCACACATACATTGTTTATAAGTGTCTGTGCTTATCTGTTGAACAGAATGGCCTCTTTACTATGCAGATTAATAAAAGCTTTTGTGCTGTTACCAGTGATGGCACTCTCCTATCCTCCTCTGCTTACCATAGTTACATTCCAGTAATTTCCTTCACTTATGAGAACAATCAGCGAAAAGCAAGCTAAGGAAAGAAAACAATCACCAACACAATGAAGAGACATTTCTCAAAGATCAAGTTTTTTTTACCTACGTTCTTCACCTGGAATGAAACTTTAAACCGTCATATTAAGTCATCACAATACTCATTTTAGTAGATGATAAAGAACTTCTTTATCTGCTGTTCAGTAACAGTTATTTATTCCTGAGGAAACTGGAAGGGTCCCAGCAAGGTCAGCACACTGGTGCGTCAGCGACTACAGCATCGCTGTAAGGTGACTCAGTGAGCACTGGTGCTCGATGGAAGATATAGTTTCTATTTTGTGGCAGAACATCATGGAAGCATGGAATCCTCACCATGGGGTAGCAGGTTATATTTGTATCTTAAGTATTTAATCTTGTTTATTGTAAAAACCTGGCTAAAACAACTTGCAGAATATGTACGTTATGGTTAAAATATTTGAGGTAGTACATAGTTCAACCTGAAAGACAAACTTCCTGTTAGGAAGCATGGGTCTACTCATTTAAAAGTTGGCTCAAGTATTTTTCTTTTGTCAGATTTCTTTTCGGCATTGTTCATTTGTCACTGTACGGAGCCCTATGAAAAACATGGCTAAGCCCCTGACAAATCCCCCCCAAACCAAAGTTACCATTATCCATGCTAACGCAGTCATGCCCCACCCACCAGTGTCACTGTCTGGGTTCTTCTCTTCCCCTTTCTCCCCCCCTATGGATGGCCATGTCACTCTATTACCTCATCCTTGCCAAAGTTATTTTCTTCCACCACCTTTTGGCTTTGCCACATCCATCCATCCATCCATCCATCCACGAACAGCTTATCCTGGTCAGGGTCCCGGGAGCCTGGAGGGGGGACTTGTCCCCATAACATGGGCAGAACATGCAAATTCCACACACACACGGAATCGGGACCTCCAGACCTGGATCATCAGAGAAATGCTACTCGCTGAACTGTCCTTGCTGCAACAAATCAACACTCATAATTCACAGATCACCTCTAAATGTCTGCTTGTGTTGCAGCATTATAGAAGAAGAAAAAACAAAAGTAACTGAATAACTGAAAGGTTCTGGGAAGGAGAATATTTCCAAGAAATCCCACAGAGGGCCCGCAAATTCATTTATTCATTAAGTTAAGAATTATTAATATTATTTGGTCATCTTTTCGAATCTAAATCACAGGTTACAGAAATTCTGAAAAAATCTGAAATTCAATATTCTTCTCAGCCAAGTCACTTTTAATTAAAAAAAGATGTTTTGAACAGTGTGATCCACTTTACAGAACAAATTTACAAACGGTTCAGCAGTTTCCCTCATTCACTAAGAACTGTGTGATGCAGGAAATGCACCCATACATTATGTTGTTCTACAAGGACACAGGACCTTTCTTGTGCCTTTGAAGGCATTCCCTAACAGCATCTATGATTGTCGATACTTCTGCCATGGCTCCTTTACCTGGAAAGAGAAAACGCACATTTAGATTGATAGTTTTACAATAAACATTATGGGATGGGAGACCACCCCTAGGCACAGCACACAGTCACAAACAATTTGGCCAGTTTAAAAATGCCAATTCACCTAAGTGTGTGCAGGAGGAAATCAGACTTCCTGCAGCAAACCCACACAACATGAAAACAGGGTTTAGAGCTGTTCTCCGTCCTTAGGGAGGGGCACTGACAGTAATGCATAGTGAAACTCGGCAATGGAGTAGGGTGAAATGCTACATACTTTTCTCATTAAGGAGGCAGTGGGACACGCTTAAAACTATTAAAACTATAAACATTCTGCAGCTTGTGTTTGCAAATGGGGGGGGGGGGGGGGGACTGGGGGGACCTGTCGATCATAGTGAAGGAAAACCATACAAGCCCCGCCCATTATGACATCATCACCAGCTAAGCTCTGCTGATACTGTCCAGCAACCTCTCTGATTTTCCATATATTGGTTAAGATATCAGAATTGGCCGATAATTATTAAAAATCAAAATACTGGTATTAGTGTCAATCTTGTCCAATATTGCCAGCCGATATTGAAACCTAATCAATTTTTAAAGTTAGCAGCCCTAGATCTAAAACATTGCAGCTGAAATAATGGAGACTTTAATGGATGATCTGTCACTTTCCATAGTGGAGGACGAGGGATGCTGTCCGGTTATTTGCCACAAGTCATCGCAAAGTTCTGGCCAGCGACATGTTTATGATTCACTACTAAATGTGTCCCACAGGTGGACCTTTCCACAGAATAAAAATCGATGTGTTTGCCAATTCCATATGTATCGCAATTTTTAAACCAATTTTGCTGAAGAGCATTTCAGGTCTGCATTTAAAGAAAACCTGTGGTGTGAAAAGTGTTATGACTTGCAATGAGAGCGCAAGACACGGGGGAGGTGAAACCCAAGGGAGGAGTTTAAAAAAAAGTGCAAATAGTGCAATTTGTATAGGAACTGTTCTTAGAGTGTTTTTCCACTGCAGCAGGTACCATACTTGTGGTGTTTTGAAGAAGTACCAAAAGTGCAGTACTTCAAGTTTTTGATTTTCCACTGGTGTAAAAACTGGTACCGGGACTGAATGGCATCACAATGTGAGGGAGGGTATTTTGTACTGAATTCAAAAAATGGCTGTAGCATATTATAGGCCTGGATAATGTGCGATATTAATACCAACACTGCATGTTATGTACATGCAATTCTTACGTTGCTGGTCAGCTAGATTAAGATGGGGCTTTTTCATAGTTTCAATTCCATAAGGACATTATTGCGCACGGAGTTTAAGTTCCATTAAAACATTTTTAGTCTGTCACAGAAAAAAAACCTTAGCTAGCTTCGCAATTTTAATTATTATTCCTTTCATAGATTACCTAGGCCTAATATATGTTTAGAAATCTGTTTAAAGTGTACCCATGCTGCTTAAGCATGAGCGTTGCATGCATACTCCGAGACAATCATTTTCATCTTTGCTGTTTAAATCACTCCTAAACAGGTTTGTGAGAAATTTACGAACTCCTTTTCACTTTATAGTACCCCAATATTTATTGCAAAATCACATTGATATACGTACAACAAAATCACAGCATATTAAATAAAATACTTTTTAATTTTCTTGTCATGCAATTCTGATCTTTTTGTTGTGTCCGTTCTTCCGATCAGATCGCAGTAATTTTTTTTTTTACTTCGTTTAGGCCTATCATTGTTTTTTGAGTTCGTAACTATTTTCAAGGCAGCATTGTATTGTTTTTCAGAGGCAGGCTATTTGCATAATAGTCTATTATTTATTCTCCACATGACAATTGTGGAAAGCACAAATAATAAGACAAAGAAATCCCACTCCAACGTACCAAAATACCAAATAAGTACCCCAGCTGGTTTGGCACTTTTGGTACTGGTACTCAACCAAAAGTTAATGGAAAAGGGGAAGTACCAAAAGTACTGTATCAAAAATACAGTACTTGCTACGGTGGAAAAGCGCCCTTATGTTCAGGAAAGAGGTTCAGAGAAAGTTTGCATTAGACACATATGTGGTTAGTTGTGGTTTTAAACTCTCTGCACATGCTTACTCATTCATGATATCACCGTGCCAAACCCATGCATGTGAGCCCCTTAAAGTCAGGCTGCATGCGACTGGGCAAATATATTAGCAGTACCAAATGCGAACAACATCATTTCAGTAACCCATGTTTAAATTGATGTGACCTACACAGTGTCACTGACCTAGACAGTGTCGCTGACCTACACAATGTCGCTGACCTACACAATGTCACTGACCTACACAGTGTCGCTGACCTACACAGTGTCGCTGACCTACACAGTGTCGCTGACCTACACAGTGTCACTGACCTACACAATGTCGCTGACCTACACAATGTCACTGACCTACACAGTGTCACTGACCTACACAGTGTCACTGACCTACACAATGTCGCTGACCTACACAGTGTCACTGACCTACACAATGTCACTGACCTACACAGTGTCGCTGACCTACACAATGTCGCTGACCTACACAATGTCGCTGACCTACACAGTGTCGCTGACCTACACAGTGTCACTGACCTACACAATGTCACTGACCTACACAGTGTCACTGACCTACACAGTGTCACTGACCTACACAATGTCACTGACCTACACAATGTCGCTGACCTACACAGTGTCGCTGACCTACACAGTGTCGCTGACCTACACAGTGTCGCTGACCTACACAGAGTCACTGACCTACACAATGTCACTGACCTACACAGTGTCGCTGACCTACACAATGTCGCTGACCTACACAATGTCGCTGACCTACACAGTGTCACTGACCTACACAATGTCACTGACCTACACAATGTCGCTGACCTACACAGTGTCGCTGACCTACACAATGTCGCTGACCTACACAGTGTCGCTGACCTACACAATGTCGCTGACCTACACAGTGTCACTGACCTACACAGTGTCGCTGACCTACACAGTGTCGCTGACCTACACAGTGTCGCTGACCTACACAATGTCACTGACCTACACAGTGTCACTGACCTACACAGTGTCACTGACCTACACAATGTCGCTGACCTACACAGTGTCACTGACCTACACAATGTCACTGACCTACACAGTGTCACTGACCTACACAGTGTCGCTGACCTACACAATGTCGCTGACCTACACAGTGTCACTGACCTACACAATGTCACTGACCTACACAATGTCACTGACCTACACAATGTCACTGACCTACACAGTGTCGCTGACCTACACAGTGTCGCTGACCTACACAGTGTCGCTGACCTACACAGTGTCGCTGACCTACACAGAGTCACTGACCTACACAGTGTCGCTGACCTACACAGTGTCGCTGACCTACACAGTGTCGCTGACCTACACAATGTCGCTGACCTACACAGTGTCGCTGACCTACACAGTGTCGCTGACCTACACAATGTCACTGACCTACACAATGTCACTGACCTACACAATGTCGCTGACCTACACAGTGTCGCTGACCTACACAGAGTCACTGACCTACACAGTGTCACTGACCTACACAGTGTCACTGACCTACACAGTGTCACTGACCTACACAATGTCACTGACCTACACAATGTCACTGACCTACACAATGTTCCTGGGTTGTTTGCATGAAGATCCACAGTAAGATTATTTAATTAGATGGCAAATGGTTATGTTTACAGGATGGTGGCTGCAAGCTGCATTTTGCTCTTGGCTGTCCTCTGTCTTACGTTCCAATTTTGCTGCCCTCTGTTGTTGCAGTTACAGGTTTGGGGAGATTTTGAATCTGAATCTGTGGTAATAACATCCATCAAAGATCAAATTTAGTAAACAGAGTAAATGATAAATGGACTGATCCTGTTCACGACTACTCCTCTTATCCTTCTCTTTGATGTCACTATGTGCTTCAATTTTGGGGAAATTTGTCTCAAAATTTCAGCAGGTCCAGATATTCACGTGCAATGTGCCAGCAAACATTGGAAAAGATTTGCAAAATAGTTTTTAAGTTATCATGCTGAGAAGGTCCAGTGTCTAAGCTGGCCTTCTCTTCGCTATCACTACTGCCAGCAAGCAGTACTTACCAAAGCCTCTGCAGACTGGCGCTAAAGCCTTATGCATTTGCCAAAGTCCAGGGAATATAATTGTGCCTATATCATTGCTGCATGGTTCAATTGAAGCAGCTACCATGGACTATGAACCTATTTAATACGAAGAGAAAAAGTAACCTAGGAAAACAACATTAAGTCAGCTTGTAGCAGAACATAACATTTTTTGGAGTTTCCGGATGCTGCTGCACCACATCATATTAACTAGATGAGAGACACATAGATTGAATGTAACCTTAGGAAAACGGACATTTAATCAATGTACTCTATAGCGAAACATAACCTTCTTCGGAGTTTCTGGGTGCTGCTGCATCACATCAAATCAACTTGACAAGCATGTTTTTGGGCCTTATGCTGGCTCACGCTACATCTCATGGCATCTGAGGATTACAACCTGGTATTATTAATAAAAGCAGGATAAATCATAACAGAGCCGGAAGGATGTTACATGGACTTCTGCTGGGAATCATGGGGAGACACCTATAGGTCAAGGACGGTTGCACTATAATTATGCATCATCAGAAGCCAAAGAACCAAATAATTGCACAAAGCGCTGGGAAAATCTCATGGAGACGCAAAACAGCTGGGCCCTATTGGGAAAGAAAACAGGGGGGGTCTGGGAAAGGAAGAGACGAGGCTGTGAAACTTCCTGTGACAAAGTATGTGATAAGAAGAGAAAGTGTATAAAAGCTGTATGTAGCATGGCCTCAGACACACTTCTGCAGGGTGTCCAGCCTTGGTCGTAACTTTGCTGCTACAATAAAGACTGAATCTGAAGATCTACCCACGTGGCTCCTGACTGATTGGCGGAATAGAAGAAGCACAGCACCACAATAATATGGTGTTTCTCTTCAATGTATCTAGCAACAGACTCCATTTTCCTCAGCTTGCGACACTGCTCTCAAAACATAAGATGAATGTTTAAGACCAAAAAACATTTATCTAAATCCTATTTGAATATAAAAACAGAAGCCTGACAACCACTGAAAATTCACTCAAAAACAGGAAAGACCCTCATTTTAAGGCAATAGCCTTCAATAAAATAAAACCATTTCAAAATTTAAATAAAACTTGAATTAATAATATTAAACTATTTAAATATATTTAACCAAATAGCATGGTGCTGGACTATGATAAAACTACCCAGAAATGTTCAAACAATTGTTCAAAAGTTAAACACAACACTTCACTCCTACAGTTCTATCTCTTGAAGCTGTAACAAATCAAAACTTGCCTTTCCCTTCCACCAGTTTTCCCAGTGATATTCTAAAAAGAATGTTCTGATTTTAGCGGTGAATTTTGGTAATGTACAATGTAATGACCGAAGCTCTCGTGTAGTTTACAAGGAAGGAAAAGGTATTCGCTCATAATATTCTGCCATTGGGGTATAACAATTAATGCATGTGGTACTGCAATCAAAAAAAAAACAAACAAAAAAAAAAAACAGATAAAATTATTATCACGGTATGTTTCTCTCTCTCTCTCACACACACACACACACACACACACACACACATTTCATGATGTATTAAATACACTTTAATTGCCGTTACAGTTGGGTAAGGGTGGTTTTATTTTGAAAAGATAAGAGGAGTGACATAGGAAATGTTTTCCAAATATTTGTTACGTAGTTGTCGCAATAACAACGCAAACAGAAAGACAAACAGCTTCAGCCTTAAACAGTGCATTTTAATTTTCATTTCAAGTAAAACGCAGGGTTTGGTCAGCTGGCTTGAGAGAGACTTCAATTCGAAACAAGTCTGCACACACATGCAAACTACATGTATGGAACAGTTTTATTACTCTGTAGTCTTTAGGGCAGGGGTCCCCAACCTTCACGAGTACTGAGCCATACGAAGGGCTACCAGTTTAGGTCCTAAACTTATCCAAACTTCATGTATAATAAACATGTTTTAAAATCTATATAAATGCAAATGTTATTAAAGAAGAATAGCAACAGGATAAAATTTTATTTTAGACGCTGCTCACTTGTGAGCTGTGCTATTTTTAGAACAGGTCCGCGGGCGACTCATGCGGTCCTTGGGGGCATCCTGGTGCCCACGGGCACCATGTTGGTGAGCCCTGCTTTAGGGATTGCAAACTACCACAACGCTTTTGATGTCGCTAATTCATACATTTGATATTCGAGCAGAAGACATTCTTTTGTGAATAATGCTCTTGTCACGCTTCTGTAAATGACTAAGCAATTGCAGTGTTTATACAGGAGCTTTGGAAATACAGAAACACATTCTGCTATTGTGAATACAAACAAAATGCACTCAATCTGGAGCAGCAGTAAAGTAAAATGAAGAAATACTGTCTGGAAATCCCCAAAGACCAGACTGAGAAACACTGTGTTGTAGTATAAAGAACACTCAGTAGAGTAGATTCTTACACCTACTTCCCACCCCACCCGCCACTCACAAGGTATTTTCATGTGTGCTAGCACTTGGCAACACATACTTGTCATTATCATGAATACTAAAACAATACAATTATTCTTGTAAATGGCAGGGTGCATGGGGTTAATCTTTATTTATTTATTTAGATTTATTTAGCCATTCTGCTCCGAAGGATGAACCAAGTGGCAGAGGAGCATAAAGAAAGAGCACTAACAGAAGTTCACTATTCCATTCTTACAGATTATTAAAGTATTGAGCCATTAAACCCCAGTGCAGGAAGTTCTCATAAAAGGCGCTTTTCCACTGCACTAGGTACTGAACTTTTGGTACTTCAAGGAAGTACCAAAAGTACAGTACTTCAAGGTGTTGGTTTTTCACTGCCATAAAAACTGGTATCGCCACTGAATGACATCACAACTCAAGATGGGGTTTTTTGTACCGAATTCAAAAAATGACTGCAGCATATTATAGGGCTGGATGATGTGCAATATAAATAGCAACATTGCATGTTATGCACATGCAATTCTCACATCGCTAGTCAGCTAGATTAAGAGTTGGCTTTTTCTCACCCTGAATTCGGAATGAACATTATTGCGCAGGGAGTTTCAGTTTCGCTAAAACATTTCTTTTACAGTCTCATAGGGGGAAAAAAATCTATTTTTATGATTCTCTCTTTTCAAGATTGTGTAGTATATACTTAAAAATGTGTTTAAAGTTTTCATCTGCTGCTTTCCATGAGTGCTGCTTCATATGTTTTCTGAGACAATCGTTTTCTCCTACGGGTTTGTGAGAAATTTATGTTGAACTGCTTTTTGCTTTATCAATGCCCCAACATTTATTACAATCATAACCAATCGACAAAGAAAGTGTTTCATGTGCCACCCCAAAACACCAAATTACCAAAAATGTACCAGAGTTGGACTGGAACCTGAGGTACTGGAAATATTGATACTGGTACTGGACCAGGAGTCAAGGGAAAGTACTGAAAGGCCCATAGCAGAAGTACGGTACCTACTGTGATGGAAAAGCATCCGAAGAGGACTCTAGCTTGGAACCTTCCATTACATAAGCATCACCTTCTATGATTGTTACAGGGATCCATTAGTCGAGTGAAAGACATTTATACACGTCTGACATAGACAAAATTCAGCTGAGGCTGTGTAAGTACGAGTGTACGAGTGTAATCTCGATGCAAAGAATGTGTCCTTGATACTTTGAGGCGAGAAAACAGTAGAGCCCAACAGATACTTGCAGCTGCAAGATTTATTTATTTTTTTTGCAGGCAGTCCACTCCTGAACGCCATCCAGAGGCTTAAACATCCAATATCGAGATGGGCCTCATCTCTCATTTCAGACCAAACTGACTTATTTTCAATGGCTGTGTGAGGTTCAAACCCTTCGTATCAATAATGACTTTCACACAAGTCTTGCATGCAGATCTTCAGTGAAACTTGAAATGAAAGGTACTAACTGGGATAGTTGGTTGCCCATTATCTTAGTGTCAGTTTCATTTCCTGTCTTTATTATATCTGAATGTGCAAACATATAAACTAGATGCTGTTGGAAGGACAACAGCCAGTATATTTACATGCACAGCTAAGTCAAGCTACAGTTATAGTCCCGTTTAATTGGACTACTGTCCTTGTCCCAGTATGCATGCACAGGAGGGGAATCGATTTACTGACCGAAGTATGTCCAACTACGCTACAATAATGTAGGAAATTTCACCAGCTTTTTGCTGAGATTAACTGTGTTCAGAAACTTATGTGTCTGCAATTGCTGTTTCCATCCTTTGTTGTCACGTAGCATAGTTTCGGGAATTCAAGTGTAGATCTTGAGCATTGAACAAATGGGATCAAGTGTTTGACACTGCCCTTCTCTTTGCTATCACTATGTAGCGCTGCCTCAGTTTTGGTGCAATCTGTCTCAAAATTTGATCAGTTCCAGATCTTCATCCATACATTATGTCTGCAAAGTTCCATCAAATACTTCTTGAGTTATCACACTGACCAGAAATTGTCTTCAGCAGTGGTGATCCAGTCCCAAAGCATATGTACTCCCTGTCCATGAAATAAATAGCAACATACGAGGCAAAGCACAGCCAAAAACCTTCATGCTGGGCTGGTACGCACCTTCATCCCCACAGACCAGCTTCTTCACGATGCAGGGAACCTCCACGTAGCCGAAGTCCTTCAGCATATCCAGCTGCCGGGCGGTGATGGGGTGCTCCCACATGGCCGTGTTCATGGCGGGGCAGAAAAGCAGCGGACGGCATAGGTCCCAAGCACGCACCACACATGTCTGGCAGCATGTGGAGACAGCGCTCAGTCACAGGCACGTATCACAGAGCCAAGCCAAATAGCCCAGGGATGGGACCTCACAGCTGAACCTGTGCATGCTCTTACCAGAAGGTTGTCACAGATACCGCCAGCTATTTTGGCCAGAGTGTTGGCGTCCAGAGGAGCAATGAGCATCAGGTCGGCCCAGCGGCGCAGCTCTATATGCAGCACGGGGTCTGAGCGCTGCGTCCACATCTACGGCAGAGCCAGGCACTCAAGTTAAGTTCATACCATTCTGCTGGGGCACATTCACATCCAGTACCCCTTTAAAGCTGGAAAAGATCTGAGCGAGCTTGGACATCATGGATACCTGCCACTCGTCCCTGTCGGTGTAGATTCGGACTGGGATCTGCTCAGGCTTGTAAAAATGCGTAGCATGGTCAGTGGTGACCACCTGAACCTCCACCTGGAACAGAGAGCCATCTCATGAGCAACAGTAAAAAAAAAAAAAAAAAGAAAAATGGCAGGGGCCTGTTTCTTGAAATGTTCGTAATCCTACGTCATTCAGAAGTTCTTTTACAAAGAACACATAATGCATGACATAGTGTTAAGTAGGTTTCACGAAACTCAGCCCAGGTCTCTTCATGCATGTTAACACCTCCCATTATGTGACACTTTCTGAATCTGAAAATATTTCACTGATTGCAACTGCTTGGAAGACAACTGTCTGTCAAGAACATTCGCCTGCACTTCATCGCTCACCTACTGCAAACTGCTCCACCAGGTTAACAGATGTGCAGATTGCAGTGGACAGTTTGTACATCAGGTCCCAGCAACAAAAAACAGGGACAGGATTTGATTCAGTGGGCTAAGCCGCTATGACTGTGCCAGGAAGGTCGCCAGTTCAAGCCCAGCCTTGCCAGGACAGGCATGTCTGTGGGCCCTTGAACGAGGCCCTTAACCTCCAACTCCATGGGCCCTTTGCTGCCAAGCTTGCTCTCACCCACATGGATAGTAGGCGGAGAGAATTTCCCCACATGGATCAATAAAGCATCATTAAAATTTAAATAATGACCAGGCAACCCAAAGGGGGCACACAACCTGCCCATCCCACTGACTGACTGCTTCAAATTCTGTGAACGTGAACTAACATCAACACCAGGCTAAAAAAAACTGAGCTCCCAGTCAATGAAAAAGGCTATTAAAATGATCAGGATTACACAAAATCAGAAACATAAATAAAAGCCAGTCAGTGCTACCTTTAAGACCAGCATCAAAAACATTACGAAAAAATAGCTTTTAACCTACCAGTACTCCAGAATTGACAAAAGATCTCCCTTGTACAGCACAATGCTGAATAAAACCTGACGTATAAGTCCGCACATTCGAAGCAAACACAATATGCGCAAAATATGCAAGCCACTGAGGAAATTGGTGTGGAACAGCTATACCTGCAAACCATTTGAGATACACATCACAGCTGAATGGCAACTTGACCTTTAGAGCATTTAGGCATGATGAGTGCATCAATTACTCAGAAATACCACAGGAAGTAACCCAGACTTGTTAGGTTTGAAAGTTAGTTACCGAGTTCAGCACTGTGTGGTACATACTTGATAGCACAGGAACTGGTGTCAGGCTCAGAATGGTCTCAGACAAAATCTGCAGCATTGCCTCTCTGTTTTCACTTTAATAACAGAAATAACGTTAAGTATCTGATGCATATGAAAACCAGTACTGGTGTCCATTCGTAGTTGTTGCCTCCAACACCAGAGGGATTCTCCTAACAATCTCTGTCTCAAGCTGTCGCCTTTGAATCCCCTCCCAGGTAAAAAACACAGCAAACTTTTGGTCCTACTCTGACAGACGGAGGCAAGCACAGCCAATGTGGGGAAACCAACACAACAGCAAACAGGCACCGAAAAATGCACAAGGCCTTTTCTTGCATGTCATCTGAAAGCTTTTACATTCTCTGACCCATGCCCAATTCAGAGTAAAATCCCCCAAACTGCAAAAGGGAAGTGTAAATGACATATACCTATAGAAAAATTAAAAGCACAAAACAGGGACATCCCTGTGAGTTATGGTCACATGCTGAAAGGAGACTAGTACCAAAAAATTGCAGAAGAGAAACAATGTGTTACATGCGACACCAGCAGTAATCAGAAGTGGAATGTTCAGCTCCAGAAACTGAGCCATCAGAAAGGAGCTGTATCTAAGAAACAGTCATAAAAATAAAGTAAGAAAATCTGTCTAATGGGGAACCCAAGGTCTGGTTAATTTTTTTTTGGCATTATATGACAGCGGGTGGTATGCTGACTCAGTCGGTGGCACCGTTGCTTCATACAGCCACGGTTGCCGATTCAATTCACACTTCTGCTGTGTGTATGTGAGGGGCTTGCATGAAATCTTCACATTGTGTGTGAGAGTATATGAGTATAAATATGTGTATATGTGACAGACAGGAATCCCAGGAATCCTATCCAGGATGGACCACTGCCTATCCCAAAGCTGTTGTCTGTCTGAACAGGATCCCATCCCACTTTCCACTATCACAGTCAGTGTATAAATGCATTTTAACTTGTTTAAGTAAGTATCTGAATTAATACATAAAAATTATTTACTTAATGTCTATATTATGCACTTTCCATTCAAATTGACCATCATACTTATGATGAACGAAACATATATTTACTTCTATTACACATCCTTTGAAGTTATGGTACAAATTTATATTTTTATAACCCAATCTGCAGGGTCACACAATACTATAGGCAGCACACAGTCAGCTAGTGTATCAGATTCTGAGGGGGGGCCAACTTGCCAGCCAATTTCACTTTGCCTCCGATAGGGGGCAGCGATGCTTGGCTAAGGTGTCACATGCGCTGGGATTGGCCCTGCATGCCTCCTCTGAGCTTTCTCCCCATGGACGGAAATACCAGCCCTATCACACAGCTAGCTTTCCATGCCTTTCGAGTAATTTTATGGCGCAATCCCAATGTCCAGACTCACGGACTTTGAGGTGCGTTCCTGCCAAGTCCTTGAGGGCTTAGAGCTGTTCCAGTGTCAAATCATCAAGTGTACGAGGGTTCTCTCGCAGACATTCTGAGCCCTTTAAGGACATTGTCCATAAATCTGCATTTCTGCAGACATTGTCTTACCCACCGTTCATACTGTTGACATGAAACAACAAAAAAATACCAGGGGAAGCCAGGAAACATAAATGGTAAACCATTTCTTTTAGTTTTTGCTTAAATGCTGTTTTGACAAAACAAAGAGTAAATTGATTATTTGACAATTACCTCTTGTCTACTCGATAACGCAAAAGCCTGGAACATGTGCAAATGAGGCAGGCGGTCCCTTAACTGCCTTGCCCGTGAAAAAAAGTGCAAATTTTAAAATAAGTCATAAACCCACAACAGTAAGGAACATGTTGTGGCGTTGTCAAGGTAACGTATTATTTGACAATTACCTCTTGTCTACTCGGTAACGCAAGAGCCTGGAACATGTGCAAATGAGGCAGGCGGTCCCTTAACTGCCTTGCCCGTGAAAAAAAGTGCAAATTTTAAAATAAGTCATAAACCCACAACAGTAAGGAACATGTTGTGGCGTTGTCAAGGTAACGTAGCAATGTGGTGTTCCATTCCTATTCACACCATTTCGAGCCCTTGCAGCCTCTCGCACTCAGTCACTTAGCAAGTGACGCCAGTTAATCACAGACGGGTTTGAGCTTAGGGGCGACATTGGAATGGAGTCTACAATAAGAAACGGGTCACTTACCTGTTAGCTTTATCCTCAGATAGACCAACCTACGTTACTTGGACTGTCTAAAACATAGTCGCACATCAATCCTCCGTTATTTCCTGGACTATATTGTGTACTGTGGGTCTTTGCACTTCGTTTGGCAATGTGTTTGTACTTGTGCACTTTATGAACCTCACTGCTGTATGCATAAGAAATCCCCCCTCCTCCCCCGGAATCTACAAAGTATATCATATCATATACTGTATACATATTTTTTTTTATTATTTTAATCATTCGATTTAAAAAGTGGCGGGGCTGAAGAGGAGCTGTCAACGTTAATGTGGAACCAAACATGTCATGGATGAAGGCAGACCGCAGATAACGGGTCAGCCAGGTTATTATTTGGAGGAGTCGCACTCACCCCGGGTAATTCAAGGAGCTGCGAGACCAGCAGAGGCAGTTTTAAAGCTGCCACACTGCCTGTTACCCCGACGAGGACGCGGAAGGCTTGTCCGCATGAGTCAGGCGAGTTGGTTGCATGGGAACCGCGCTGCATGCTTCACCTGCTGACGCTACATCAAAATGAAACAATACAATTTTAAACGGCCATATATAAAATTTAGCTTACACAAAAATCTATCATTTTATCGTAACAGATCCCAACTTGACTAAGAATCTGAACAGTTAACCAAATAACCCTCTAAGTTTAAAGGACACACTTCCGCAGACATTTTGGTGCGACTGCAGGTTTAACCAGCGCCTCCTCCGGCCAGGAAGGCGTATTGCACCCCACTGTGCGGGGCGCGTTTTTTTAAACTTTTGAATCAAGAGCGAATCAACCTGGGGAAAAACCATTCAAGTCACTGATGAAAATGGGGATCAGGCGTAGGCGATTTTACCGGGGGTGCAGCACCCCCAACTCGTCAGATGAAAATGTATGAAGTATGTAAACGTATGAAGTTCCTTCACATTAAATTATATTTTAAAGTTATTTTTGAAATGTTTGAAACAACATGTACTAATTAATTGCAAATCTATTCAATATTTTTTTACCGAAAGTTATCTGAATCAGGCACGATTGAAAGTGGCTCTTTTTTTTGATCAACAATTTTTTTTTGTTTAATACTTCTTTGGTCCGTGCACAGCTCCACATATGTTGTTTTATGGTTTAGATGTCTTTATAATTATTCTATGTAATGTATAGAATGGTACAAATAAACCTTTCTGTGGGAGTGGATTCTTGAGCAAATCAGGCCTGCATTTTCACTTGAAGTACAAATGGCCAATATTATTTTGCTTATATCTGGTGCTGTGAAGAATTCTCTAATGCTTGGAAAAGGTGATGATAAAAGAGTCGAAAGACAACCAGCAAAAAGGTGTATGGACTCAACTGTCAAATGAACTTTGGGATGCTGGAAAGAAGTCAGTATCCTTTGAAGAAATGTTGATCAGGAGTCAGCATTGATATTAATATTAATAATGTTTATTTAGCTGTAAATGCAGCATTAGGGTATTTAGCTCATCCTTGCGTGGTACCAGCAGTCCCCAGGTTACAAATGTCTGACTGGTCCTTGGCCATACCATATTTTCTTAATTGTTTCCAGCCCTAATGTGCCAATCACTCACACCTGTCTCTGGATTGTTACTCATTATCTGTGTATAAATTATGCCTGCCCTTGCCCCCCTCCCCAGTTTGGTCATTGTAGCTGTGTTAGTGTTGGTGCAGTGAGTGCTAGTATGCATGGTCTCCTGGAATTCATGCAGCTTTCATTCTGCATGAAATGAATCGGTGTCTGTAATTTGCCAGTTGTAAGCATGTCTCTGCACCTGACGGGCATCCTGTTCAGACTGTTCTTCCACATTGCACCCTATACTTCCTGGAATAAACTCCAGGCTCCTCAAGGCCCTCTAATAGGATAAGTGATCATGGAAAATGGCTAGTTTGTTAAAATGTTCTCGGCTGAATACATTAATGAAATGTGTCAAGAGTGAAAAGATCAATGAACTTGGCCACTGTAGTGGAACGGTAGTACATCTAACTTATCACATGACAGCTAATACAGGAGGATAGGAAAAACGACACAGGCTGGTCAACATGGGGTAGCTGTCCAGTGCTGAACTTGTGAGTCAGTTATCACACAGCAAATCGGCAAGCCCACCCTGTTAGGGAACACACTGAGGATATATTAGTGAGAATATAAGTTACTTACCCTATTTCCGTCACCTCTATTATAGAGCTGTATGTGCTCAGTCATTTGTATATGCTTGGTTTTTTTTTGTATATGTTTGGTAACAAATCAATAAAATAATGCTTTATTAATAACACATCATGGAAGCACAGCTAAAATTGTGCTATTTTGAAAGAACACCATCTATATAGCTGATTCAAACCTTCAGGAAACAGCCATTAGTAACAGATCAATCTGAGCAATAAAACAGGTTAAATAATGGATTTAGGTAATCTAAACAGAATGTGGGTCGTGGGTGCCCCTTCTAACTGAATCTCGGTGTATCATGTATTCATGTATCATGGTCTGTGGATCTCCTAGCTGTGTTTATATGGAATGACATTGATATTTCTGTAAGTTAGCTCCTATCTCTGCCTAACGATGTAAGTACATACTACAGTATATAACAGGACTGTTTGCAGATACACTGAACTACTTCAGTCCTTGAAGTAAATCAAACAATCATGTTGAGAGCTACCTTGCGGTCTGTCAGCTGAAATCCTGCAAACACACTGAATGTGAGATGACTTGGCTAAACACACTGACTGCCTGCAGTCCCTGCAGCAAAGGTGAAAAGTAACAAAGGAAAACTACTTGGTTACAGCACTGAGGTATTTTTGGGAAGCATCGGTACTCAACCCAACAATTGTTTGTTTGTAAACTTACACTTTAAATTCACTACATAACATAAATAAACCGTGTACTCTAACTTCATAAATTTCACCAGCCGATTTTTATGAAACGATCTGACATACATACATACATAAATGGACTGAGATATCAGAAGTGTCTGGGCTGACCTTCTCATTTCCTATCACTGTGCAGCACTGCTTCAGTTTTGGTGCGATTTGTTTCCAAATTTGTTCAGATCTCGATTTCCCCCTTTACAATATGTCTTCAAAGGTCGAAAAAGATCTGTAAAATATTTTTTGATTTGTCACAGTAACAAGATCAAGTGTCTGAGGCTGTCCTTCTCTGTGCTGTCACTCTGCACCAGTGCTTCAATACTTATAACAAACATTATACAATAATATGATTATAATGTTTGTTATTTATGTATATTAAAGTGATTTTAAGGTATGTTAAGGTGTAAAGGTACTGTAGTCTTACATGCTGCCTATGAATGTTCTCTGAATACATTTTGATGGTGCACTGAATGTTCTATAAATGCATTTTGATGGTGCACTGAATGTTCTATAAATGCAATATGGAGGTGCACTGAATGTTCTATATATGCAATATGGAGGTGCCCTTGAGTGTTCTATAAATGCATAATGAATGCATTATGAAGGTGCGGTTAATGTAAAGCGTTACCATTCTTTCAATGTTTTTTTTTTCAAATTATTATACGTCAGAATCCGGATTTGCTCTGTATTGCAGAAGGTGCTAATGAGTTAGACTTTGATACATTTTCTTTTTCCTTATCTTTCTTAAAAAATAAGCTTCTAAGTGAAAACCATACATTACACAACACTGACTGGAGAATGGTTAAAAGATTGGAAGGGAGATGTTCTTTAATTTCACAATCTTTATGCAATCTAATTCTTTTTTTGCTTTGTGATTATGGTGTACTGTCACAACAGTGAGAGGGGAAGGAGTGACTATCCAAGTGATGAGGCTTTATTGCAGATAGATAGATAGATAGATAGATAGATAGATAGATAGATAGATAGATACATACAGTACATACATACATACATACATACATACACACATACATACATACATACATACATACATACTAATTTACTGACTTACTTTATTAATCCCAAATGAAATTTAGGGCTGAATTGGCTGCTACTCACGGCAGCATGGGAAGTATGTCATTAGTATTTACCTAAACCCATCAGGCTGCAGAAAAATGAATGAAAAACGATTCGGACCTTATTACCTTTTCCCTTAGTTTAGGGGTTTAGTGTTTTTGCACCTTTCACCAGGTTATGAATGCTTGTCCACTTGACTTTGACAGAAATTGTTTCAAAACAGCCCCAGAAGCTCGCAGAGGCGGTGATTTTTGATACCATGCTTTTGTGGAGTTTAGTGACAACAACCCTGTTTCCAAAAATGTTGCGACACTGTAAAATGTCAATAAAAATAGATAAACCTATATTTATATAAATCATATAAATCTATATTTAACTGCAAATAGAACAAAGACAACATATCAAATGTCAAAACTGAGAAATATTATTGTTTTATGACAAACATATGCTCAATTTGGCTTTGATGCCAGCAACACACATCCTGCTCCTTTTTAGCTCAGAGGACACGGCATCCATGATTTCCGAAAACAGCTTGAAATTTTGATTCATCAGACCACAGGACAGCTTTCCATTTTGCCTCCATCTCAGGCCTAGAGAAGTTGGTGGGGTTTCATGATCACGTTTAGATTTGTTCTCTTCTTTGCATGGCAGTTTCATCCTGCATGATGCAGTGACACACTCTGTTCACTGACAGTGGTTTTCGGAAGTGTTCCTGAGCCCATGCAGTGATTTCCTCTATAGAATTGTGTCTGTTTTTAATGCAGTGCTGCCTGAGGACCCGAAGATCATGACTATCCAATAATGATCTTGGGCCTTATCTCTATCGTACAGACATCTATCTGGATTCGCTGAATCTTTAAAACATATTATGTCCTGTAGATGATGAAATTCCCAAATTCTTTGCAGTATTACATTGAGTAACATTATTCTTAAATTCTTGCACTATTTGCCCACACAGTCCTTCACAGAGTGGTGAACCTCTCCCATCTTCACTGCACAGAGTGGTGAACCTCTCCCATCTTCACTGCACAGAGTGGTGAACCTCTCCCATCTTCACTGCACAGAGACTCTGCCTCTCTGGGAGGCTCTTTTTAAACCCAATCATCTTACTGATCCATTGCTAATTAACCTAATTAGATGTGAGATATTCAACCCAGTGTTTGTTTTAGCATTGCACAACTTTTCCCGTCTTTTGTTGCGTCTGTCCCAGTTATCAAATTCAAAATGAGCATATATTTGTCATAAAACATGCTGAATTGATATGTTGGATTTGATATGTTGTCTTTGTTCTATTTTCAGCTAAATATGGGTTTAAATGATTTGCATTGCATTCTCTTTTTACATTTTACAGTGTCCCAACTTTTTAGGAAATGGGGTTGTATAATTTTAAATGTGTGCATCTGCCTGCTGGGAAGCTTCAACCTGTGATCACTCCTCCTCTCCACTGATGCCGTCTGGCCGTGTTTGGCACATGCTTTTGTTATTTTTTTTTAGACGATCCCCTGAAACCTTTTTGCAACTTTTGTGACAAAAGATTCTGCAACTCAGCCTCACTTTGTGTTAGCTGCCTCACGTTGCTTTTAAAACTCACATCATTAAGTATTCACTGTCAGACCTTTTGTTTTTAATAACTGACACATATTGCTAATTGACATTCAGTGATTCACTTATCCTTTTTTACTTTTGATTTATTTGCTTCCAAATTAAATAAAAATCTGTCATTTCCTTATAAGTTAAACTTTGCATGCTTGGTTTCATAATGTATATTATTATTACTACTACTACTACTATACTACTACTAATAATAATAATAATAATAATGATAATAATAATAATAACAATAATAATAATAATAATAATAATAAGATGATGATGATGATAATGAAGAAGATTCATGTAACTGATCCAGTATAATAATGTGACCCCGGAAGTGCAGATCCCGAATTTAAGGGGAGGATGCCCGGCTGATAAGCGAACAAAGCGCTCGGCACACTCGTCTGCCGTTCCTAGCATCTTATTTCCCATTCTATATACCTATATATTTTCAAATATCCAAGGTTCGCCTACATAATAATTTTTTTTGACTAGAGGAAGATGGGGACCAGAGACGACGAATATGATTATTTGTTTAAAGGTAAACGCATGATTATGACACTATATATGTATGTAATACACGCGTGCCAGGAGATATTGAACGGCAGGGCGCAGCGAGCACGGTTTCGCTTTGCATGCTTCATTTCATGAAACGAAAGGGCCGATGCTTTTAAGAGCCCGGCACAAGTCGGATCCGTGGTGATATCCTTAATGACATCTGTAGTCTGAATGTGAAAAGCGTAGGAATAAAGGCTGCGGAGGTGCGGTGTAATCGCAGATGGTGACACGGCCGCTGGGTTGGTGACAATGGGATAAGGAACAGGGTGGCATTGACAGTAGGTTAGTGGGTTAGTGGTCACTTAATGGTAGGTTGAGTTCAAAGTCATGTGAAGTCATGAATCCACGTAGCTGGGTGACATATTTAACGTTTGTGCATTTGGGGCAACGTATTCGGGCCAGTCTGCCTAACTGCTTAGTCCGCAATATTAATTGCTGTTGCGTGCGATTGCTTGATGGCTCATAAAAATGCAGCAAATCTTTATTCGATAAATATTCATCGTCTATGTCAACGGTAGAGCAGTGTGCGCCTTAAGATAATTTTGATTTCCTGTAACTAATTGGAGACAAGTACATACCTATAGACAATGGGAAGAAAAACGAAATATCCGTAAGGTTCTTCACGGCTATTGAATCTATTGACGACCAGATAAAGGAATCTGTTCTTTTTTTTATTATTGTTATTATTTTTATACAGAAACGAAAATGATGAGCAAGGGCATTTACCGATGCAGCTATTTATTATTTATCTCCAGCATTAAGGATTTCTTATTAGCCGGCAGATCATTGGAATAGCGGAATAGCCGGATTTAATGGCTAGTTAACGTGGAAGAAAACGTTTTGTACAATAATACTAGTCCAGCTTAATTAGATAATGTATGAGACCCGCGGGTTGGTGGCTGATTAGGTCGCATTGCTACACCTAGCTCCATGCCCTCTGCTGTGCTGTGCCGCTTTCCCTGGGATACTCAAGTTTCCTGCCACAGTCCATGCAAGCTAACGGGCTTCTCTGACTCGCCAGGAGTGTCTGTATCCTGCAGCAGACTGACTCCCTGGCCAAGCCAGACACCAGTGTTGTGCCCCTGGCTGCCTGGGTTAGCCTCCAGGTGTTCCTGAGTAGGATAAATGGCTAGAAAAGGAAGCAGTAATGGTTAATAAATTAGTTATTTTGATTAAAGTATATAATATTATGTTATGTACTAATATCTGCAGTTATTTTTTTTGGGATGAATGACCAGAAAATGCAAATGTAATTGAGTGATATTTAAAAGATGAGATGACACTCTGGTTGTTGGTCAAAAGCCCTTAAAAGCTTTTAGACATCAAGTCTAGTGCTGTTGTGTTAATGCAGTCATTAACTGGACAAATAAGAAGCTTAATTTTTATGAACTTTTTTGTATTAGAAGGAAAGCTGACAAAGACCCTGCGGATCAGTATCTGAAGCAGGTTTAAATCTTAATTAAAGGGCCAGATCACAGATTTCAGGTAATCACTGCCTCATTTTCCCGATGAACTCTGATGAAATGAGGAACTTAGTCTAGGTTCTTATAATTGGAGTTGTGTGTAGGGGAACAAAACATGACAGAACCTGCAATACACCAGCAAAAACGTTCTACCAATGAACAATTAAAACTCCACAGTCAGTATCGGGAAATTCTTCTATGTGCATTAATATTGGAACAGCACAGTGGCCTCACACTAACAAATGATGGGGTTCTTGGTTCCTCTCACGGTGCAGGAACATGAGGTGAGGCAAACTGTCATAGTGAAAACCTGTAGGTCTCAGGACTGGATTGCGAATCACTGCTGTAGACTCACTGTGACCCTTTTCTGGATAATTGGTTGGGAGTAGGATGGATGGATGGATGGATTAATATTTATATGAAAGACATGACTTGCTTTCAGGATTGTGGGCCATAGGTGTGTGATCTGTCCAGGGTGCCAATATCCCTGTGCCTTTTGGGAAAGATTACATGTACAGTTCTATATATATCTGCGGACCCATTCAGAGATGCCACTCAAACTGTGGAATTTGTTGTACCTCAAAGTTAAATACACAGAACTATGCCCAACATACACATAAGCCCTGGGTAGCATATTGTGGTTGTCATTTGCAGTGGTGCTGATCGGGGACTCTGGCGTGGGAAAGAGCAACCTGCTGTCCCGTTTCACAAGGAACGAGTTCAACCTGGAGAGCAAGAGCACCATCGGGGTGGAGTTCGCCACCCGCAGCATCCAGGTGGACGGGAAGACAGTGAAGGCCCAGATCTGGGACACGGCTGGACAGGAGCGCTACAGAGCCATCACCTCGGCGTGAGTGTCAGTGACGGCCTCTCGCAGGCTCCAGTATCACCAGCAGCTGCAAGGATCCCCACTGTCAACCTCGTATATTTGTGACTTTGTAACACCATATGTGTTATTATAATATGCAGCAGGCTGTTTTAGGGTGTGACACATGGCATATGTTGATGCTCCTCCCGGCATCCTGAATCAATAAATGAACATTTCACTGGGTATAATAAGGACCCATAGGGACTTCATTGCCAGATCTGCTGCCCAGTGGAAATCTTTCTATATTGTTCTACACATTTTGAATTAACATCAGAATCAAGCCATGAAAAAATACTTTTGAGATCCATATGTGGATTCCTCTTCGTAGTAGACAGTATAGGCTGCAATTGGCAACGATTTAAAGCGAGTCCCCCAGAGGCAAAATATTCAGCTTAATAAGTATTGAAGCTGTTCTCATTCTCTTTTAAAAGCCCACCACAGCTGTTGTAAATGTTTTAAATACTTAAATAATCGCTATTACTTACATTGCTGTATCACATCAATATTTATGTGTTAATCCTGACCTTCCATAAATCAGACTTTATGTAAAATGTTTTAAGGACACTGACGTATATATTAGCCAGCAAAGCGAGATTTAATCAGCAGAGGAGTGACACTTCACAGACCAAAAGGCAGCCGGCCAGTTTGATGTTAGAAGTTAGAATCCAGCATCATTTTACTGCACTGCCATTTGTGAATAAAGAGTCCTTCCTAAATGGTGTTAAACTGTGAGTGATCCAGAGCGAAGAGGTAAATCCAACAGAGAGTGAGACCTGGGACACTCACTGCTATTCACACTTGTCCCAATGGTTCTTGATCCTGCTGATAATGCCCAGCTAAGCTCTTAGCCTTAATTGTACTGTTAATTTAATTAAGAATATGACAGCATCATTTAGTCTAATGCTGGTGCTAATCTAAACTGAATTTGAACTGAGGGATAACTTTATTGGTGAAAATAATTAAAAATACAATTTATTGTTCATTTGCACAGAAATGTAATATAAAATTAAATAAAAAATCAAGGGACATAAAAACAACTATAAAAAATATTACATTTGTATGACTTATGGAGTATGTCGGTGTTTCTCAATCTGGTTCTCGGGGACCCCAGACGGTCCATGATTCTGCTCCCTCCAGGACAGACCAAAACCATGGGCTGTCTGGGGTTCACGTGATGGTGTGTCACATCATTCCAACTCATGTCTTTGTGCGCCTTCTGCTCTTTATGTTTCTGAAGTATATTGTCTAGTTAATGTGTAATGTGATTTAAAAACTGTTATTTTGAAGTTGTGGGGACTCGGTTTTATAAAAATCTGTGACTGAAATCAAAAAACCTGAAAATGCCAACAGTCTTAAGGTTAAGTTAAGGTTCGGGCTGGGTTAGGGTTAAGGTTAGGGTTAGGGTTAGGGTTAAGGTTGTCATTGTTGGGATTAGGGTTTTTTCCTATAGAAATGAATGGACAGTCCCCACAAAGATGTGAATACAAATGTGTGTGTGTCAGGTACTACCGCGGTGCGGTGGGGGCCCTGCTGGTGTACGACATCGCCAAGCACCTGACCTACGAGAACGTGGAGCGCTGGCTGAAGGAGCTGCGCGACCACGCCGACAGCAACATCGTCATCATGCTGGTGGGCAACAAGAGCGACCTGCGGCACCTGCGGGCCGTGCCCACCGACGAGGCGCGGGCCTTCGCGGGTACGTGGCACGTAGCACCCTGCAGCTCACACACCACCCCTGCAAATCACTCCGCTGCTGCATGCAGCTATGCATTCGATGCAGTGGACATGACGTGTGGAATTTCGTCTGTGATTTTCAGAGAAGAATGGATTGTCGTTCCTTGAAACGTCAGCTTTAGACTCTACTAATGTTGAGACGGCCTTCCAGACCATTTTGACAGGTATGTTTTTTTTAATTATGAAACTGCACTGAGCCTCAATTTCCTACATATATCTGCCGAACTTATGTCTGTTATTAAGAAGCTGTTTCTCAATACAAACTCTGACTGGAGGCTACAGCTGTCAGTTCAGCTATGCTCCTCGTACTCATGGGATGTCTGCGGATATGAATAGACATTAATATTATACTGGCCTGTTTTTGGGTTTAATGACTGCCTCCGTGTATCACAGAAGACCGATTTTACCCCTACTAGTAAAAATCTGCCGATGCCCATTCCTGCCTCAGAAAGAGCTGAGCATCCTGGTTTTGTCTTAGTTCTCTGCTCCAGATTCTGCAGAGGTGGTCATGTGTGGGAGTCACCACAGTCCGGGACTTTGCAGCTCAGTAACATTCTATACCAGTGGTCGCCATCCAGTCGATGGTGATTGATAGGTTGTTCACTAAGACATTCCCAGTAGATTGCGACACTTCCAAGGGCAACACCCCCTAGCTCCCCCCAGGAGAGCAACATGGTAGCTTCCCAGATTATTTTTCTTATAAAAGTGGCTCACGCTGTCCTAGATGCTTCTTTTCAGCATCAATCCGGAAGGTGGTGGCTTACCTTCTCCGCATGTCCACTAGCGTTCATATAACGTTATTTATGATGTATCCGCACAGAGATCTACCGCATCGTCTCCCAGAAACAGATGTCGGACCGCAGAGAAAACGACCTGTCTCCTAGCAACAACGTGGTGTCCATCCAAGTGCAGCCGACGGAGAGCAAACCGAAAATGCAGTGCTGTCAGAGCATCTAGTAACGTTCTCACACCTGCAGAGGTCTCCACGCCCTTCACTAAAGAACCCGTTTGGCACCTTGGCAATGCCATGAGGCCAGATTAAAGGGCAACTTAAAATCTGGGTTTGGGCGGTTTGCTCTCTGGGCTGAGTTTTTTTTCTGTTAGGGTGGGCTTTTGTATCGCAGAACATAAATAATATGACGTGCTTATCTCCACGGAAATGTCGCCATGCGTATTTGTCTTTAATCCTTGGTTGGCCTTGGCTTCATCATCACGGTGTCACATTTCAGTTTCAGTATAGATGCTGGGATGCAGTCTCTGGAATTGTGGGTGGTGCAGGAAAGGCCAGGATGTCAGGATACAGCTATGTGCGGTGCAGAGAGGGGGTGACGTTAGCTCTTAGACCATCACTCTCACAGAGCCCCATCTTGTGCTGCTGAGTAAGGAGGATGTTACGTATCTAACCAGATGCTGCAGAACAGAGGAACACTAACATCTCTGGCTCATGGCGAGCACTGCATCCAGTGCTGACATGCACGCATTCTCATAACTCGAGGGTGAGGAACTCAGCACCTGATGGTGTCCCACAATCATCTGAATGGCCCAAATGCTTCACTGTGGCCAAGGGTCAGTTGTAGCTGCTAAACAGACACCATGCCACTGATGCCGCTGTCATGTGTGCGTTGCCAGTGAGCATCTCCCAAGGGGATGCTGGTCCTTCGCAGTGCCCTTTTACACAATGCTGCACTGGAGTTAGATGACATGCTCACTGAAAGGCTGTTCCATACCTCTCTCTGTCTGACCTCCTCAGGCAGACCTTAGTCATACAGCTGGTAATCTTCAGGGTAGGTTTCATAATAAAGCAGGCAGCAGTAAGCCTGTTTTGTGCTGAACAGAAAATCAACCAGTTTTAATTTCCTCATGAAATGAAACTGCGTAGCACAAATAGTAATTTGAATAGTCTGCATTCAGATCTGGAATGTTCCAATGAACCAGGGCTGCCCAACCCAGCTCCTGGAGATCTACCATCCTGCAGAGCTTAGATGCAGCCCTAATTTAACACACCTGATACAAATAATCAGGCCCTTCAGCAATATCTCAGTATTAGAGCCAGCTTAGCTTTGACATAGCTACTCTGTGATGCCACAGAAGGGCCAGATTATCTCCAGATTATCAGGTAAGTTAAACTAGGGCTGAAGTTCCAGACCTGGAGAAACAGGGGGGGGGGGGGCAGAAACTAGGGGTGGAACTGTGGGTGTGTGCTGCTACTGAATGTATACTTGGCTAGGCCAGCACCCGGGGGGGAGGGGGGCATGGGTATGGCTGGCAGTGCCAATGACGTGAGTCGACAGAGGGTACTGTCACTGCACGCGAGCTGTAGCACAACAGTCCTGATGGTTTATGCTTCCTGCACCACTGCTCCATTGTGTGTACATGTACTCTGCACGCCCTTCAGATTTGTTTCAAAATCAGTGTTTTACTTAAACCACATCTAATGTAATTCAGGGGAGTATATTAATAAAACAAGACGATTACATTAACTTTTGAATATCTATGTGAATTATTACACAAGCAGACTTTACTGTACATAAGTCATTTTCCCTAAACACGGTTCATATACATACATAAGTGAAAATTATTCTTTATTTGCCATTTTTGGTACAGGTACATTGACCAAGACCATATTGCTCTCCATTGAGACACAGATATATATGCAAGTAAGAGCAAACCTGGGGCTCACAGCCCAGGGTCAGCCAGCGTGCAGCAGCCCTGGGGCTGGGGGTTAGGGGCCTTGTTCAGGGGCCCACAGACATGTGGCTGTTCTGCGGAGGCCAGGGTTTGAACCAATCACAGGCAAAGAGGCTTAGCCCACCAAACCTCTTCACCGCCCCTAATATACAGTGTGCATTATAAATGTAAATATATATAATGTAAATATCTGAAGCATGACATCTTGGTATGGAAAATCAATGGTGATCTCTATCTGTGGTAATACCTAATGGGCTTTGTGTTCGGTAATACCTAAAGACTTCCTTGCTTTAACTGGACCTACAGCCTGAGCACTAAGAATAGTGTGTAACAGAACAGGAAGTTACATGAAGGGGTTACATAAGTGCTCCACCACCAAGGATGGCATTCTGACACAGTGGAAAATAGCCATGTTGCTGACTGTGTGTCTAATGCAAGGGATCCGTGTGAAAATGCAAACATGGGAAAATGGAAAACACCTGATAACCAGATGGTTGTGTGTGATGGCGACATGTTTGAACTGGCATTCCTAATGCAGAAGTCAAACTAGGGCGAAGATAACCTGGATAAAAAAAACCCAAGGCTTCACCTGAGTGGTCTGGCAGTAAGAGACGAAATATCTTCAGGCTGCAATTTCCACACCTGAATCTGAAGAAAACTGTCAGGTGAAACTGGAAAATACTTCATTAATGGTTGTCAGCAGTACAGGACCGCAATGTGTAGAGCATTTCCAGGTTCCTGGGCCACAGTTATCAATAATCTGCCCTTGTCTGTCAGTAGCTTAAAGTAGGGTTTCTCAGACTAGACCTCAGGGACCCCCAGAAAGTTCACATTTTTGCTCCAGTAGGGAGATAGGAGGGAGCAAAAATGTGTCCTGTCTGGGGGTCCCCAAAGACCAGGTTGAGAAACACTGGTTTAAAGTAAGATGGAAAGTTTGTGCATAGACCACTGCTTCACGTTGACGGCTCCCAACCAATGTGACAGCGCATGAGCAGTTCTTCCAAGGAAGGTCTCTACCGCATTTCTAGAAAACACTGACCCTGCAGCTACAATTTCTGCCAAGTTTGGCTTCAACAGTCATTAATTTTGCGAGGGCAGCAGACAATGTTGTGAACAAAGCCATGGACTTGTAATCTGATGCTGCACCCTGGAGAAAAGCACTTTTTCTGAATCACACAAGCACTGAAATTGTATTTTGCTTCATACAGCCCAATATATAACTAAAATGTTAGTGCATATTCAACCAATCAGTCATTTCAGTTTCATTCATTGGCCAGTGCTTAGTTTGATATTTAACGATCATTCTCATAAAATTATCTTTTATTTTTCTGGCCATCTGGGGCAGCTTTAAAGTTGTTCCATAAACATGGGTACACACAAGTATACCCTAGGAACAATAATATTTACCTGATCTTACAGTGGTATGTTGATAATTCAGTTTTTTATATTAGTTTTCCTCAATAAAAATATCATACATAAGTCCATTGCAATACATGTTCTTCAAAAGAAAAAGTCATTCTCTTGCATCCAGAGAAATAATTTTCCTGATCTGCACTGGAACACTCAGAAACTCGAGTTTATCTCCTATGTGAACACAATTCTGACCTGACTCAATGTCTATTCCTCAGTTTCTCATGAATTCTAGTAGAGCCGAAATGCCACGTAATGATTTTATTCAATTTTTTTTGTGAGACAATGCGTGGTGTATATTCCACCTGCAGTAAAGGAACAAGATAAAAAAAAATGACGTGGATGGATTACCTATTTAGATAATGGTCCTGGTTTTCTGGTGCAGCAGAATTTAGGTTAAGCTTGATTATAAAAGTCAGTTTACGGTCTAATTTAGTTATATAGTTAGACTGTATTTTTCCCATTGGGGAAATTCTTTTCCACAGTACTGTACATCCCAAGAGAATGAACATCACATTTTACACCCACTGTGGAACAAGAGAGAACACAGACGCTCCTCTACTTACGAGTTACGTTCTGAACGGCCGTTCGGGACTTGAAATGTTCGTAAGTCGTTATTCAACATCATTTTAAGAGTATACACAAGTACAAAGAACTAGGATGCTGGGAGTACGCACGCTACGCTGCTGTGCGGCGGGAGTAGCGGCCAGAAGTCATACTAGGCGGAACTGGCATGCAGAAAAAAAAATTGCTGTTGCGGACAGGAAACGGGGGCGCAAGGAACAGAATTTAGACTTAGTCGTCTTCGTTCGTATGTCTGAAAGTTCGTATATTGAAAGTTCGTAAGAAGAGGAGCATCTGTATAGCACAAGCACCATTATCATGTAACGACACTAGAGGGTATGACACAGACAGCATGTGACGGTAGGCAAGAGAAAACCTTGAAAAAGAAACAAGACTCTCTAAGCGAGTCACCCAGCTTCTGCCAAATCCAGCCCCCCTGCACCTCATGGTCCTGCACCAGTGCCCTCATCAATGTAGTGAAATGGATGTGGTTGTCCAGTGCTACTGTAAATGCAAATTGTCTGATAGCCCTACAGTTAAGCTGAGAGGCTGGGTGTGAGGAGACCTACAAGTATTCTCTTGGTAGGAGTGTTGGATATGCGTGCAAGTTTGGCATGGTTTGTGACAGAGAGCATGTTAAAGAAATAGGTGGAACAATATATTCTTCCATAATCTTCTCCCATGCAAACACCACAATGAAGCTGTCCAGTACTGTTTATACGACAGTTTCTTTCAGAAAACGCTGTGCTTTGCGAAGCAGTGAAAACACTGCACATTCCAATTACTGGTGGAAAACCATTTCAAGCTCACGATCCATGCACATATTATATTTATTACTATATATTTTGAATCCTTTCAGCATTGCTTTCATTTAACAAAAACTAAACTGAATTTCAGTTTCTCTTTGGTTACTCTATAAAGAAATATGTTCCGCTGTAATTTATACTGTGACAATATTAAAATATTAAAAAATACATATCTGTCATTAGAATGACAAGTGTTTAACACATTGCACACCAAGCACTCAGCTTCATAACTTTATTATGAAAAACAAGTCCAAGGTTTATTATGAAAGTTCTCAGTGTGGTGTATAGACACCATTCCCCTGCATTGATTGGTTGATAGATGCACTCACTTACACTCATGCTCTCTCTCTGGTAACATGGTAACCAAATCTAAAAAGGCAACTATCCAACACTCAAAATTTGTGTATACCAGCCTTTGTAGCCCATTATTAAAGTGCATATTTTTTCAGGATTGTTCCCTCGGTGATACCCATCATTCTGATATAAACTGAGTATGGAGTCACCCACACATCACCTGTAAAAATACATGTAATTATGCTGAAGAGCTTACTCTGCACATTCTTTATAAACTAGAACAGTTCATTCCTTTGTTGCCTCTGTACTCGAGTTTTGTTTGCCACATTTTTTGCAAATTACTGACAGCGTTAAATTACAACTGCAATGAGCTAAAATTTCAGACATATTTCCACCCACATTTGCAGAGCCGAAGGGCTAAATGATTAGCAACTGTACATTTCTTTTTTTGCAAATGGCTTATCAAATTAAATTCACTCATCATGTCCTGTAAAATTTGGTTATGTAAAATGAGAAGCACAGTTGTATGGAACCATCGCACAGGAAGCCCAATGCCTGGACAGGCCCTGTCGGCAGGAACCAGCCTTGCTCTGTGTGGAGCCTTTGGCTGGGGCACACAGCTCAGCACCGCAGCCAGAGGAGGCCAGCCACACACACCTAATCGCCAGGGGAGCCTTGAACCCACAACTATCAGCTCCCCAGTCGCCAACCTTACCCACTGAACCACGGAGCCACTCGGTTTCAATTTACATTCACCAACTCTTTTCAACTGTTCAGAATTTCACTTGTTAGACCAGAGGGCAACTCCTAACAGATAAACGCAGTTCTGTTTTTTGTGCATCCATTTGCAAAGAAGCAGAAAAAAAATCTATATTGCACAGAAATTTGAACACATACTTAATTTGAACCTCGCGATGTTTAACAGAAAGCCATAATTGCTTACATTTCTTGATTTCAAAATGATCCTAAAATAGGACAGATGTCACACTTCACAAAAGATATGTTATGTATTTATTTGATCATTTAAAACAGTTTCATACAGCTTAAGTTACAGCAAAACATACGATGCATTGTAATTCAGCTGACAAACTAACTTTTCTTTACTAATGAACTATATTTGGCTATGACAGCCTGCCTTAGAGAAGTCCATACATGTACTACTCATCCATATCAGATTATTTTTCCATTTGCAAAAGGATATTCAGTGCCGCGATGCCCTCCATCTTCCAAGACCACAATGTTACCTGACTTTCCTACATCCGTATCCGTTATGTACCCGGAGTCACGTCTGGGGCGAATAACATATTTCCCAGAACATTGGCCTAAATTATTTTATATGTAAGCACTATAGTGAGCAAACAATACGGATGGTCTAAATGGCACTCGTGTCCTTTCCTGTGATCGTAATGCACGCACATAAGATCCCTTTCATGTGCACTAGGGGGCCTGGGATCGGGGGAACTCCACAAAGCAGCATCATCCAATTAGTTGAGTAACTTAACCTAAACGTGAAAACTGAATAAATACCAAGAGAGGTAAGTGACATCCCTACTGGACAATCCTTACACATGGCTTAAGTTATCTAGCTAAGAAAAAAATCCCGCTTTGTGGAAACCCCCCAGGACCATCGGCCTCAAGCCCATAAGGCTCCATAAAGCAAATTAAAGAGTCAATGCTCCATCAAAATAATCACATGGCCAACGCGCCATGTTCACTGAACAGTATAATTAGCGTCTCTGGTAAATATAATACTAATACGTAATGCTTTAATTGGTTCTGTTAAGCCGTCTAAAACACGAAACCCATAATGCAACTTACGACTAACACAACCAACGATAGTCTCCGTCTCATTAATCACATTATATAATACTGAGCAAATTAATCTTATATAAATGGAGAAATTCCTCCAACCGATATTTATACACCCGACCCGCTTACCTCCACGAGAAACTGCCGCAAACCGGATGAATCCCGTCTTGCTTTACCGGAAATACCGTCGAGTTCCGGCACTCAAATCAATGGAGCGCCGCCTAGTGTGCCGCTTTGAGAACTACACACCGTGTACAGTAGTGCGTTTAAAACACACAAACACGGTTTTATTAACGACGTACATATCATTTGACTCGACGTATTAAACGACTACTTAAGCAAGAGAAAATTAAATGCTGAACAACTGCATACTAAAGTGTTTTTCTTTACTATTATGAGACACAAACTTCCTTTACGCATTGCTCCGACTACAAGCACATACAGCTCTGTATAACCCTAACGATTTACGTCATTTGATATATTTCTTTAAACATAATACCAAATTCTACATTTTCTCACCAATTATATTAAAATACTGAAGACATGAATTTATATTTGCTAGGGGTTGAAGAGCATCAACTCTGACTCCGTTAAAGTAATTTATTCGACATTACCACCTCCCCGTCGTTAGGCGGCGGTATCGTCCGCAGCTCTTATTATAAAAGGGATGGACGGCAGGATTATCTATTAACAACTATATATTTTTTCTTTCTTCGTAATATAAATTAAAGAATTATTTATTGCACTGTAATTTTTCAGTTGAGTTAAGTGGACGTATATATTAAACTATTGAGAATTTCAAACAATAAGTAAAGGAAAGTCATGTGCGCGTGTCAGCTTGATTCTATGACGTGAGAGCGCGCGATGTTCATATTACTTCGGGGCGGCTCTCGATGGTGCGACCTGCTATTGTGATCGGGACCAAAAATGAAAGCCAGGATCACAGCTCTGGCCGATGCTTTTGTGAACACTCTGCGGTGAGTTTGCTCATTTATAACCTGCTTCTCAGTAACCATTAAACCGTTTATATTATTATGCAGCTAATTGTAAAAAAAATGACTGCTTAACATGACCGAACCAGCTACGCACTAATGAAGTTCTAAATAGGTTAATGTATTTTTACAAGTACACAATATTCGTGTTGGTTTGTTCATTTGTGCAGCGAATTCATTACTTTGTTCAGGGTTGCCAACTGTCACGCATCTGGCGTGACACTCACGCTTTTGGACTTTCGCAAGAATTCTGCATAATTCTATTATAAACCTAAAATTACTTCCATCACAAGTTTGCAAACTGTACAGATTATTTACAAGGTAATATAACTCTTGCATACATGTAAATGCGTGCGCATGTGTGTGCAGACTTGTCTCGTATTGAAAATCTCACGCCAGCCAGCTGACCAAAGTTGGCAACACAGTTGGCAAACAGTTTCTCCAGTGTTTCAGTGATTCTTTCCTTTTCTTTTTAGGAATTGTCAAGAAGAATGCAGCGCCACGATATACGAGGTAGGACTGCTTGTTTATTTTGATCGTTTAGCCAAGTTGTATTTTTTTTAAAAGAAAAATTTCAATGTTTCTGGTTTCCTTTTTTTCTAAGGGAAATGTGCAGATTCAACTGGTCCAGCGACTGAAGATACCGCTACACAACATCAAAAGCCCAGTATTAGTCTGTGAGAAAGCCGTAAGTTATCTGGACTGATAGGCGTGCTGGTTCTCTCTGAGCATTAAGTGTGTCTCAGAAGTAACATCACATGTCATTGTTATTCCTAAGATTCCTAAACCTGAGCGAGATGATGAAACTGAAAACTCAGAGGTTGAAGATCCAGCGGAGCCCCTTTTGAACCAGGGGCCCCAAGGTTTAACGGTCACAAAAGCAAGGTGACCAAAATACATGCCTTGTCATGTTTTTATATAGTATATAATAGTTTACACTGTAATAATTAAGGATGACATTGTACGTGTTTGTTCCTTGCTGCATAGGCAGCTTCTGTCGTACTACGTGATTTCCCAGAATCCCACCATGTGTCAGGGGAGGAACCTGGCCTTGTGTCCTCTTTGGGTCCGCTGTGACTCCTCAGACTCTGAGGGAACCTGCTGGGTTGGTGCAGAGACCATTTGCAACGGGAACAAGGTCACTGCGGTCAAGATGCTCAATGTTAGCAGCAAAGGTAGCGTTTGCTGAATTGTAAAGTTTTCTTCAGTGAGGGATAACCTAGCTAAGCTAATATGCACAGCATTAGCATTTTTAATTTTGATTTGCAGGTCCAGCCATTGGAAAGACGTCTTTGATCACATTAGAAGAACTGAAACACACACATACCAAAATGCATCGTCCAACCACTGTAAGCGGGCTGCCCTGTGTGTACCAAAGCAACACACTGTGGAGAAGTGTGTGTGGATTTTAAAGCCTGATTCTTTTATACTGAGTGAGATTGGCTCTGTCATTTGGCTTCGTCTTGTTAGATGACAACGCGGGGTTTTGCGACTTACAACCTTTTTGGCTCCACGGTCGTGGAGAACACGGTGATCGAGTCACAGAGCACGGTGACCGTAGACTTCAAATGGAGCAACGTCCAGAGCATCCTGCAGACCCCCCCACTGTCCTCCACAGCCACACTGGTGAGCGACCTGATGCCTCTCCAGCACACTGTCCTTGTATTGATTTATCATCCTTCCCAGAATCCCCAGTGTCTGGGCACAGGATCGTAGTCCCTCTTATAAAGCAGTGCTATTCATATGTATTGTTTTGCAGTTGTCCAGTATACTTAATTTGATTGTAAAATGCTCTTCATGAAGTTAAGCTTATTAACCTAATACATTTGTTTTGTAGCAATTTGATCCAGCTGATGTATCAATTGTTACATCCTCTCTCACAGAACATCAGGATAGCCAGTGGAGATATGAGAAGCCCTATATATGAGCAGTACAAGGAAATGGAGTTTGTCCAGGTCTGTAGTGCCTGAAACATTTAGTCATCACAGGCAACATATCTGACCCCAACATAGCATGTGTGAAGGTCCATCTTACCTGCCTCTGTACTGTTTTATGCAGTATGTGTTTTATTTATGAATCAAATAGCTGTGTGTGTTTATTTGTTAGTAGGCCTTTTATGTTTTAACTTGTCGATTGGCGAGAACGATTGTGTTATTTTACTGTGGCCTTTTGTTTGCCAATGGCAGATTCTGGCAGACGGTGTGAGTACAGGTGGGACAGACTGGGTGGAGCCATTGGATACTGTGCCTGCGATGGAGCTAGTTAAGGCCCTTATAGATGGTGAGTTCATTTAGCATGCTGCTAACAAATGATCTGCTCAAGGGGACTGGGCTCATCTAGATGTGTTCATATAACTTTTTTTTTTAGACCTGCAGATTAAAACAAAGGCTGTACAGAACCAGTCTTTAGATGGGAATCAGGTGAGACTATTTAGTGGATCAAATAATGTCTTTTATTCAATTGAAATGTATATGTTGCTATAGCTGATACTTCTGTTTTCTACAGATCCCAAAGGCAAGGACTGAATCGTCATCCGTGGACAGCTCTGTCTTTAGTACAGTCCTCACAGAGCGAGGGGACTTGGACTTTGTGGAGCAGCTCTGGGTGAAAATGAGGAGGAGTCAGTACCTCAGCTTCTGTATTGCCGTGGGGGGAAAGGAGGAGGAGTCCGTACCTCAGCTTCTGTATTGCCGTGGGGGGAAAGGAGGAGGAGTCCGTACCTCAGCTTCTGTATTGCCGTGGGGGGAAAGGAGGAGGAGTCAGTACCTCAGCTTCTGTATTGCCGTGGGGGGAAAGGAGGAGGAGTCAGTACCTCAGCTTCTGTATTGCCGTGGGGGGAAAGGAGGAGGAGTCAGTACCTCAGCTTCTGTATTGCCGTGGGGGGAAAGGAGGAGGAGTCAGTACCTCAGCTAACTCATGTTGTTTCTCTTTATTTCTCTAGGTGTGACTTCATATCAAGACATTGTAGATTGTCTAAAGTTGGTTATAAAGGCCTTGAAATATGACAACATTAAGCCATGGGTATGTAGTACCTTTTTATTGCTTGGAAACTACCTTATCAGTTGATTTAGAAATAGTTCTCTGTAAGTTGTAATGAGCCATCCAGTGGCTCTTGTTTTCAGAGTGTAAGCTGGTCTATTCCTTGTTGTTATTGTATGTAAACACGTTTCTGCTGGGTTATGAGCCATGAGTCCCGCCACCCCCATGTGTCTGCTGTCCCCCCAGATCCATAGGGAAAGCAGCAGTTCCCTCAGCAAGCTGATCCTGAAGTCCTACAGCAAGGAGCTGCAGCCTGTGGGCCTCACAGGTCTGGCCCCTGTGCGGATGCTTCTGGAGACTGGCCTGGACAAGATGCGCAGGGACTACATCAACTATTTCGTCGGTGATGTGCCTTTCCTGGGCCGCAGTCTGTGGTGTCGGGTTTCATACAGTAAACGATCTTTCAACTCTGCCCTTTCCTCTTCGTTTTAGGTCAACAACTAACAACACTGAAAGGCTTGGTGAGACCCAAGATTGACTGCCAATACTGTCGCTTTGCCAGCATGGTGTTAAAGGATATTGTATTTGAAATGGGTCAAGTAAATGTGTAGCTTTGATATATAGTTAGTGTCTATCTAAAGGGTCTAGCGGAGGGTAAATTTAAACCTATTCCAGTGATCAACAGATGAAACACCTTATACATCATTCATGAATCTTTAAATAAGCCTTCAGATTAGGTGGTCACAAAATATACTGGAATGACTGTTGCTTATATTGCATGATTTAGTAATGCCCCTTTGTGTAATTCAGACCACAATTATGGATGTGGTGGGTGTCATTATCACTGTGCTGCCTTCCTTTCTGCAGAGTTACTATCTCAACACAGAAGTGGACTTGCTGGAGCAGGTCGTGCGAGTGAAGAAACTGCACCACCTGCTGGAGATGGTGGTGACCTGCGGGACTTTTCTCAGTCTGGCCTATGAGCACCTGTTTGCTCTGTCACAGTGAGTGTGGTGGTGGTTCTGTCATTTGTATAGGGTTGTTTGCACAGCACTGTGCTATTGAGTTATGGTGGTCGCACCGGCATATGATTGGGTCGCACCCTTCGTTTTGGTGCAGCGTGGTATTAATCAATGACCTTGCATGCTGATGAATAGTTGTCCGAATTTGCATACCTTGATTTTTGTATTGATGAAAGACTGACAGTGACTCAAGACTTGATACAGTAACCGCTTCACATTAGTGAGGGTTACTAACTCTGCTTTATTTCCTAAATTGATATTAACAAATCACTTATGGAGTGCCTTTTCCTTCGCTCCAGTATCAATTCCCAGTTAATTACAAGATAGGAAAAAAGAAGAAAAGTATGCACTTTTAAATTGATATATTGTAATGCGGAATTTTTATGACTTTATTGATTAAAAGGGTACCGATTTGAAAGGTTTATCATGGTGACTTCCAGTCTGTTCTCATTCTGAGGACCTGTGAACGCCGTCTCCGAGACCCACGTTTTCACAATGATTAATCCTTCTACTTTCCTCAGGTCTTGCTTGGAGCACTATGAGACGAACCCTTATGATGAAGACCACAGGTTCCAGCTGCAGATCAGACCGGCAGTAATCAGCAGCTTCTACCAGAAGTAAGACTGAGGACGGCTGACTATGGCTGATGCATGTGAGGCTATTTAGAGGTGATGGATGTATCCAATTCAGGCCTTACATTATGGTTCTTCAAATCTGGCCCACGATTCCAAATCCAGGCCTTGTTTTCAGTTCGCCCATGTAGTTAGTTTAATAATCACTGATTCTGATTGGCCGGAGACTTCAGACCTGGCTCGTGGGTAAAGAAAGGCTGGAAAATCAGCAGTGCTCGGCCCTTGAGGACCGTCATTTGAATAGCCCTGCCTTACATCCTTGAGCAACAGACGTTCAAAGCCACAGGCTGCTTACTGCTGTAGACGGGCTCATATTGATGTTGTACTGGCAGTTCCTGTCTCAGTGACAGCACAGTGTCTTCTGCACTGTCGTGACTGGATGCCATCACTGGCTTAGGGAGCAGCCCCTAATGTGGGGGATGGAGGTGTCCAGTGGCCAGGGTCCTAAAGAAGTAAAGACATCCTGGCAGCTCAGTGACCGATGCCCTGTGGACCACGTGAACACCGACTCTACAGGTAGCCCTACGGACCTCTTCTATGTCTCATCGCGATTGGATGTCTTTCACTTAGAGATTTCATGAACTCTACAGACTTCCCGTTTGAAGTGACCGTCAACGGAGACTGTGAGGAGTCGGTTCACTTCGAGACGAGATCTCTCTGCAGTCTTGTCAGCTTTGCCTGAACTCCATCACAGGTCAGTACGAGAGAACCAGCACTCTGAGATGATTTTATTTTATATTCAGTTCATTCATTCTTTGTTCATATTGTAACAAGATTAGAGCTCTTTCATTGAACACCATAATCGCTAGTTGCTTTGGTTGCTAAGATTTTATGAGTGCTTAAACTCAGTGTAATACTTCAGATTTATTTTTAAATGGACCCATACGTATTTTTTTATGTGATCCTGCACATATTTAATTGTTTTAATATTAATTCCTAACCACATTTATTACACCTTATATGCTATTCTAGTTATCATTTAATGCAGTCTATCAATGAGCTTAGCATCATAACATAAACACAAAATGCAACTTAGTTGCCAGCATTGCAGATACTGACTTTGTCTGTCTGGCTGAATTAGCCAAGCAATTCTCTGTGGATTCATTCAGTGGGTCAGTAGGCAGGTATCATTTAGCTGTCCCCAAAGGGGAAGATTACCTCATGATTACTGAATAAACGCAAGCTTTGCTGTTTCTTCACAGCCGTGGTCATGGCCAGACAGACCGGGCACTGAACGAAACATCTAACCCTTGGTTTTCTCTGAAATGTTTGCAGAATTTATTCTTCACAGAACACCAAGAAGCCACCCTTCTTAATTCTTCATAATGACTTGATGAATCCATTTCTGAATATTCTGCAGTTTTGGATTGTCTATGTAGAAATCTTGGTCTGTAGTAATAATCCTGTGATCTTCCAGTGTGGCCTTATTTTCACCAGTGGACCTTTGAAGAAGAGTTTGCAAAAATTTTACTATTTTTATATAACCTACTGAACTGTATTCCTATTAAAATGCTTTGTTAAACATTACCGGTGTTTTACTGCTGTAAATGTTCTTGAAATTTCCGTATTTGGTATTTGAAAAGGGCCATCATTCACAGAAGTACAGAACATGGACAATGAAGGAGTGACAACAGTTATAATCCTGTAAGATAAAACATAATGAATAATGTGAACTGTAAGTGCAGACCTCTGATCTGAGTCCGCTGCTTAGCTCTAACTCAAAATCCCTGGCTTGAATGGTCCATTCAGTATCTGATGCGGGTGGTGTATGGCTCAGGGGACTCTGCCTGTAAGCAGAAGGTTGCTGATTCAAGCCTGGCCTTGGCAGAATGGTCATATGCCTGTGGGCCCTTGAAAAAGGCCCTTAACCCCCAGCTCTTTGGGCCCCACAAGGTGGCTGCCCCTTTGCTGTGACCCTCTAAGCCTGCTCTCACCTGCAAAGCAAAAAAGAGAATTTCCCCACAGGGATCAATAATGTATCACTATTCTAATTGCTTGGAATATTCAGAATCTTCACAATTTAAACACAGAATATTGTTTAGTCTTATTGATTTGTCGATTCAAAGACAGTATCAGGATCCATCTTCCATAATAGTTTATCCAGTACAAGGTTAACCTGAGCATGAAGCCCATCCCAAGAACCACAGGGCACAAGAGGGGAACATCAAGGACGGGATGCCAGTCCCACACAGGGCACAAGAGGGGAAGATCAAGGACGGGATGCCAGTCCCACACAGGGCACAAGAGGGGAAGATCAAGGACGGGATGCCAGGCCCACACAGGGCACAAGAGGGGAAGATCAAGGACGGGATGCCAGTCCCACACAGGGCACGAGAGGGGAAGATCAAGGACGGGATGCCAGTCCCACACAGGGCACGAGAGGGGAAGATCAAGGACGGGATGCCAGTCCCACACAGGGCACGAGAGGGGAAGATCAAGGACGGGATGCCAGTCCCACACAGGGCACGAGAGGGGAAGATCAAGGACGGGATGCCAGTCCCACACAGGGCACGAGAGGGGAAGATCAAGGACGGGATGCCAGTCCCACACAGGGCACGAGAGGGGAAGATCAAGGACGGGATGCCAGTCCCACACAGGGCACGAGAGGGGAAGATCAAGGACGGGATGCCAGTCCCACACAGGGCACGAGAGGGGAAGATCAAGGACGGGATGCCAGTCCCACACAGGGCACGAGAGGGGAAGATCAAGGACGGGATGCCAGTCCCACACAGGGCACGAGAGGGGAACATCAAGGACGGGATGCCAGTCCCACACAGGGCACGAGAGGGGAACATCAAGGACGGGATGCCAGTCCCACACAGGGCACGAGAGGGGAACATCAAGGACGGGATGCCAGTCCCACACAGGGCACGAGAGGGGAACATCAAGGACGGGATGCCAGTCCCACACAGGGCACGAGAGGGGAACATCAAGGACGGGATGCCAGACCCACACAGGGCACGAGAGGGGAACATCAAGGACGGGATGCCAGTCCCACACAGGGCACGAGAGGGGAAGATCAAGGACGGGATGCCAGTCCCACACAGGGCACGAGAGGGGAAGATCAAGGACGGGATGCCAGTCCCACACAGGACACGAGAGGGGAACATCAAGGACGGGATGCCAGTCCCACACAGGGCACAAGAGGGAAACATCAAGGACGGGATGCCAGTCCCACACAGGGCACGAGAGGGGAAGATCAAGGACGGGATGCCAGTCCCACACAGGACACGAGAGGGGAACATCAAGGACGGGATGCCAGTCCCACACAGGGCACAAGAGGGAAACATCAAGGACGGGATGCCAGTCCCACACAGGGCACATGCTCACACAATTATATACTATTTACGGAGAGCAGTTATCTAGTGACTAAAGAAAAATCAACTCAATGTGAATGTTACTGGCTGCGGAGATGTGGACCTGATTTTTAACAATCTGCAATCCCCCCGTAAGCAGAGTGTCTTCCATATGAAAAAGGACTGGGGAGGGTGTCAGTTTATTGTAAAGCTAAAAACTGTAAAATTTAATTATCATAGTTTCTTGCTTTCTTTGGATTTCTGTAGTTTTAAATATGCGTAAGTGGAAGCCATATTTGCTCCATATTGCCCATAGATAATAGCTAATGTAGAGTTGGTGAAGTCTGTTTTTTTCATTTTCAACCTTTATCTTATCTAGGACACAGCAAAAGACGTGCAGATTTTACATGTATTTGAACACAACACCTCTTTGTCTTTCACTGTCTGACGCTACTTCTTTTCACACCACCGTGCTAGAAAAAGTCTGATTTGCATACCCTGTTTCTGTCAGCATCTGACTGATACAAAAAACAGCAGGATAGTCCACTTAATGTTCCTGTGGGTGAGAAATATGGTAGGGTCCTTACAGATATACAGAATACATTCATATGGCTTTACTGATGCAGCTTATGTGAATATTGACCAAAAACATTTATAATGTTTCCCGGCCGCTTCCATTCAAGGGATCATAGTCATCACCCAGCACAAATTTAGCCACTAGGGCTGTTTATTTTCAGTTTTACAAAGTTTCATGGCACTCCTCACAGTCACAGACCTTAAGTGTGCTTCAGTCAAGAGCATATTCTCATGCTTGTGCTTATAGAAAATAACACTAAAATGTTAATAAACAGTAAACATTGACAGCAAACAAGTTAGCAGGCAGGAGAACTGATTTACAGCTTAAGGCAAGACCACCCCCCACTCCCAAAAATAAATATCTTCAAAAAAAGGTGATGCTGGAGGTTGCTACATTCTTGCAATAGTCAAAAAATGAGTGATGCATAAGAGCAAGTGTTTCTATTTCCTGGGTTTTCTAATTCCCGTGTTTTACCAAGTTTCCCACTTCACATAAGCTAATTTTTTTGTTCAGTGTGACATCATTAATCTGATTTGACTCAATTCTTTGTAAAATCTTTTTTTACAAGCCAATACTTGTACATCTTGTGTGGATTACTTGTGAGATCTTTGAAGAATTTGTTATCAAAGTAGACACTTCTTTAATTTTCTGTTTTATATGCTTACTTTGCAAAGTCTACATGAAATTAATTCTGAACATCAATGTGTTTTGCACCAGCATTTGCTTAATAGTCCTGAATGCTTTACTGGTGGAAATAAAAATCTTCACACAATTTTGTGGTGCAGAAATTAAACAACTTCTAAACTATTTTATATTTAAAACACATAGTTGCTTTTACAAGCAGTAGGTGTTAAACAGAAATAGCTATGAGTATTTTATCATCAAATGTAAATGATGATGTTGGCTACAAAGAAACAAGCAAATAATGGGAACAATACTCTTGCACTGACCCCATATTAGAGGTGAAAGTTCAGGTCAACCTCTCAGATCACTGCAAAATGGTTAAAAAAAGACAGATGTGTATGTACATTTATAGCTCTCCAGAAAACTCAGTAATCGCCATCCTCATCATCTGTCACAACCTCCAACTCATCATCATCCTCCTCCTCCTCCTCCTCCTCCTCTTCCTCCTCCTCCTCCTCCATGTCACATTCCCCAATAGTGCTCAGTTGCAGAATGGTGTGGTTAATCTTGCTCTCATCATCCAGCTGTTCTATATTCTGCACACACAAGGGGCAACACGGACATGGTACACTGCATATTTAAGCATTTTATGACATGCAGGATCAATAATAAGGCTTTTCATTGCTGGTCCTTGGGGTTCAAGCCTGTAATATACAGGTGTGTACCTGTGAATCACTGGTCTGAGCAGGGCTGTCCTCCCTCTGAGCATTTATCATTGACTTCAAAGCCCCTTCTTCAAACTACGGGCAAGAATGAGCGGGATTTTACAATCACATCTAATCACGACTTTGGCAAGCCTTCAGTAACTATTAGTGTACAACTGCAGGTCTAGAAGAACACTGCAATGAAAATGCATTAAACAAATTAATTCTGTAGTACAGTAAAAAAAAAAAAAAAAAAAAAAACAATTGAGGTGTTTTGTTTAACCACCAGATCATGATTTGAGTCTGGCTGAATCCTGGTCAGGCTGTGCAACCTTGACCAGGATAAGCAGCTGGAAAATGGACAGATGGTCAGGATGCAGTGTGGCATAGAGGGTTAGTGGGTAGTACTGTCACGACACACATCAGAGGCTATGGGTTCGAATCATGGTTCTGCTGTATGTGTGGAGTTTGCATGTTCTGTGGGCTTCTTCTAGGCACTTAAGTTTTCAGCTGTAATTAGATTAACTGGCATCTGTAAATAGCCTGCAGTGTACGCATGGACATAAATTATGGGGGGGTTGTAACCCCGGCTAATATAACCCCCCCCCAAATAATCATAATATCATGATGAATGGGTGGGGACCTCAATCCCCTCAGTAATCAATCCAAAGTTACGCCCTTGAGTGCAAGTGTGTACATGTATGTGACCTGAGATAGTCTGGCACCTTGTCCAGCGTGTATCTCAGCCTTGTTCCTTGTACTGCTCTTTATCAAGTTATACATTAAAGATGAAGAAAATCAAGAGGACATTAGTAGGTGGAACTATTCATAGAATATGTTCTCCCTTGATAGGGAATATGGATTTACCATCATAAAATGAATTTAAGAAAAAAAGAAGAAAATAATACAATACTTTAGCATTACACATTATCATTAGCAGTGTGAAAATACAAAAGCGCATTTTACTAAGATTCATGTTGAGACTAAACATTACCGTATAGCTCATCCTCCCCTTTTTAGTGGCTGTACATTTAACCCACGCTGTACAAACACCTTTCACACGTCTGTGTCACCAATTTACTCAGGCACAGCGTTCAACCATCAAGTCTTCTCACCTTCAGCCTGTTTAGCTGGTCTTGCAACATAACTTTTATCTTCAAAAGTGTCTCCTCTTCCTTCCTCAACTCCTGCAAACGGCTCAACATGATCCCAATATACCGTTTTCTTGCACACTGCAAAAAAAGGAGGGATAGGCCCTTTTCTTAACTAACCCATAGAATGCAGACTACAGTGAAAACAACTCTTAAACGAGTCCCACTGCCTTCCTTCAGCAGTGCACTTTGAATTAAAGAATCCTTCGCAGTTTCTAATAGACGATCCCGGCTCCTTCAGTGCGCCGCCGCGGGAGGTGCGCAGGCACGGGCAGAAACCGGGCGCCGCAACTATCGTTCCGAGGCCAAACAAAACATCCTTTTCTATACATATTTAACTTATTCATTGTAATAAACACATGCACTGGAAATATACAAATACGGAGTAATTAAATTTGGGAGTCGCCAACGACCTTTGGTGAAAATCTGTTTTGTTACTAGAAAACATAAAAAACATCATATTTTAGGCATACTGAAAGCTAGCATAAAATAATATAATTAAAAGAAAGCGAAAACAAGCGTGGATATGTTAAGACCTTACCCACAGGAGGTGGATTGCTGTATATGTAATACGAGGCAGATAGGTTTACCATACACACTTAAACTTATTCTACATAAATGAACCCTTCCTTTGTCGTCCGTCTCATATCATAATTTGTCGTATTCTTATGTATCGGTGCACGCATCCCTCATTTGTTAATTAAAATATTTAAAACAAGCCACCCACTTTCTCTACACTACGGAAGAGACTGAATACTAGCGATCTGCTTAACTAGCCTGTCATCGTATATCATGCCTAATACCGGCCACTCTGGGATGTGCATTGATGCCCCAATGAAGCCGCGAATGACGACTCCTGCTGGTCAAAGCCTATTACCGGTTACCTGAACGCCTTTTAGATTCTGCTCAGGCTGCTGAGTGTGCTGTACGCCACGGTGGGATTAGGTACTCATATAAATCAGTCAGTTCGTGACAACAAAATAGAAAATACCAGTAGATAAGACGGGGCGCTGATATAAGATATACATCAGCCAGCGGAAGATGCTCATTTTAATTACCTATAAGAACCCCACGCTTTTAATAGAAAGGTATCGTGTCGTAGATGTAGAATTGCACTCGTTTTCATTTTTCTGGAGTGTTTTTAGTTGTTTAAACGCAATTCAGCTAGCAGTGCTTATTCCACTTTGATTTAGTGAAACAAAATTGTATCTGTACATTATTACCGAATTTCTCCCTGGAATATAAAGTGTGTTTTATCTCAAATATGGTGTGACACATAGAAAAACAATTAGCATTTCAAATTAAAGTAGAAATACGTACCACCCACAAATAACACTGGTTAATGATAAAAACCTGTGCCAGTTATACTACATGGTAAGAGATAACTAGTATAGCTAGTCAGAATACCATCATTTATATGTAGTCCAAACTATAGAAATGCATCTCAGAAATTTTAAGGCCACGGTCCCTATTCTCTGATGTCCACTGCAGTGATGACATATCTAAGCCCTGCAATATGCCGCTGTGATCGCTTCACATTCAGCAGCCAATGTATCCCGATTTCTGAACTTGAATCTTAATGTGGAAAAAAGTGAGGTTGTGTAAGACATAACAGGGAGGCAGAAACTCTGTGTTAGTGTGTTGGCAGGCTGATGAGGATTCCTCAGCTGAGGCCAGCGATGAGAGCTGACACACTTCTCCGTCATTCAGAGTGGCATCTCTCATCAAAATATACAGGGTGGCTGGAAGCAAGCAAGCATGCAAAAATATAAACTTGTTCTACCACCATGTTCGCTAAGATACTATCATCTAATTTAGCTATAATACATGCTTATACAGGTCGTCGTCGACTTATGACCTATGCGATCTCTGACCAGTAGACTTTACCACCGAAAGAAATTACCGTGCAGTTTAACCTTTACGTGGTTAATTTGTACTTCTTTCGCAGTAAAAGGCTAAAATGCACAGTGGTTTCTTGTCATAAGAGCACAAATGCACATAAAATAAATACACATTTGTGCTGTTATGACAAGAAATTGGCCAGACTGCGATATGAAGCTGTTTCTGATGAGTTGGCACACAGTTTCTGTGAGGAACTTGCAGACTTCGGTTGCGACTGCTGACTATAATGTGATGTGGGAGATCTTCCATGATAAGACCCTGAAGGTTGCTGAGGGTTGTGTTGGTGTTGTCAGTGTTCCCAGAAGGCGTTTCATCTCACAGGGCACCCTGGATCTTATCGAGAGGAGTCGCAGCGCACGACTTGGTGGCAACTCCAGTCTGTACTGGGAACTGAGAAGGACGACTGTGAGGGCCGGGGGGCAGATAAGGAGGCTTTTGTTAGACACATCTGTGAGCAGGTGACACACCATCTGTGGTCTAGTGACCCATGTCCTGCTTACAGAGGAATTGAAGCATTATCCAAATCTGAATGTATTCCTCGGAGACTTGCAGTCAGGACAGGTGATGGGACGGTCCTTACGGATGACACCGCAGTTGTGACCTGCTGGGTCAGCTACTTTGAGAAGTTGTTTAAAGCTGATCCTAAACATCTCTGGATCCACAGTTCTTGAAGCTGATCCTTCAAACAGCTGTGAACCACCCAATCTCACTGAGATTGCACGAGTGGTGAAGCAGCTGGGGGCAGGGAAGGCCGCAGGGATCTGTGGTATCCGGGGTGAACTTCTCCAGGCTGGTAGTAAGGCTGTCCTCCTGGTATTGCAGGCAATCTTTGCTTCTATTTGGGAGTCAGGCGTCATCCCAACTGACTGGAAAATGGGACTTGTAGTTCCTATCTGGAATGGGGAGGGTGATCGCCTGGATTGGGGCAACTACAGGGGGATAACACTGCTCTCAGTGCCGTGAAAGCTTCTTGCTAGGGTCATCCTTATCTGTGATCACTTGCTTTCCTGCCAGCAACCAGAGCAGTCTGATTTCATGCCTAAGAAGTGTACCATTGCCAGCATCCTGGCACTGAGAGTTTTAATCGAGCACAAGTAGTGGCCATCAGTAGTGTGTCTGTCTGCGTGGAGAGAGTCGACCTTGTCGAGAGATTAACATACCTCGACAGCGACATTCATGTCTCTGGTGACTCTTCCTATGAAGTCACCAGACGGATTGGGAGAGCATGGAGGGGTCATGAGGTCGTTGGAAAGGGGTGTGTGGTGCTCCTGATATCTTTGCATAGAACAAAGGTCCGAGTCTTTAGAGTCCTGGTGCTTCCTGTCTTGCTGTATGGCTGTGAGACATGTACGCTTTCCAGTGAGCTGAGACGAAGGCTGGACTCCTTCAGTACTGTGTCTCTTCGGAGAATCCTTGGGTACTGCTGGTTTGTCTTTGTGTCAAACAGGTGGTTGCTAGAGGAGTCCCACATGAGGCACATTACTGCCATTGCTGAGGACCCGAGCAGCTGGAGCAGGCCGAGGAAACACCCGCGTAAGACCTAGCTGCAGCGAACCTGACCTGACAAGAAATTGCTGGGCGTGGACAGGGGTCACCATGGGCACTCTGACTGGCCTGCTGCTACAAAGCCCCATATGCAACAGGGTTCAATGTCCTGTGTATCACATTACTCCAGTGATCATCATCAAAATGATCTGTCTCAGTAGCCCTTCTGTTGGTTTACACCAGACATGATAGCTTTTATTCACATCTCACATCAGTGAGTCCTGGCCACGTTTGTGTCAATGAATGGACCTTCTGTGTTGTTTCAGGTTTTTGAGTGGTTCGTACCCTAGCGCATGGCTCCCCAATGCGCTCTGTGTGCCCAACCCCAGTGTCGAAAATTATGTCACCACAGCTGCACACACTGTGGTGTAAATATGAACCAGCCTACTTCCCCAACAAAGGTCATAATCACCGGTTAGCAACTGTCAGATATCACTGATTGCTGATAATAATGTCATATTGCCTGTCCAAGTACCCATATCCGTCGTGTGCTGTTTGGTTACATCATTTTCGGTTCAAAACACACAGTGAAATGAATGAATACTTTTCTTGACACAGGCAAAACATAAATTCACATGGACAACATTATGCTACCTGTTCCTGTGTGTTGTTACAGCTAGTGCTGGAGAGCTCAAAGACCTCCCCGAAGTCACTTAAATCAGTATAGTTTGAGAACATTTTGGTTTCTCAATAATTGACATCAACACCAGAGGAAGATTAGTTAATAAGACCAAGACTGTGTGTCGGCTCTCTTATATTGAACTCGAATATGTTGCTGGAAATACATCTAACATGTTATTTTATCCGTGTGAACTATCTAATCTAAAAACTCATTAGTATTGTTACCTCGTCTATGGGCACCAAACTATTTCTAAAGGGAATAAGTTTTAAGAGCTGATTGGTTCTTTTCATGGTCACGTGTGTTTCTCACTTGTTGCACAAGAAACTGTACTGCTCTTCTGAGCGACTACTTAATTTGTATTGTTTTATTGGTTCTAACGATTTCAACCATTACTATAAGGTTCATTTTCACTATAACAATACAGTGGAATTATAATGCAACTATTAATAAACAAATTAAAGTTTTAAATTGTCACTGATGTGACAAATCACGGAGTAAAAAAAAAATCTGGGTTTGAAATGAGACCGACATGAGCGAGTAATTTGTATGTTGCTTTGGTTTCCCCCGGTGGTTCGATTAGGCTAATTGGTATCGATGAATTTGCCGTATTGTGTACCGATATCCGCTGTGTGTTCTACCACGTACCCTAATGTTGCCCGATTCAACACGACTCTACACTAGATTAACGAGCGGGAAATTGATGCATTTTAAGAGTATGTTTGGGTTCGTTTTTAATTCCTCTAATAACGTTTTATTAAACTGTGAGCATTTGGCTAATAAATAAATACATATTTATACATCACCCTATTTCATTTAAAGGGCTGCCTGTTCAATTCTTTCACCATCAAAATGCCTCATGCAAATAATAGTTCAGTATATGCATTCCAAATAAGTAGTTGTATAATTATAGAAACGCAGACACAGCATGGATAACCGAGGCGGCACGTTTTCCCGTGTGCGTTAGCCAATGGAGAACCATGCATCCCCGATAACTTTATTATTATGTGGGCTGTCGATGGTACCATATTTAGGTTGCTGGTCATCATGTGACCGACGCGTGACGATGCGGCTCGGCTCGGCTCGGATCGGACCCGAAATTTCTGGGCATCGCCGCGTCACTGCCGAACGGTCTCCAGAAAGTTCCGTCCTGCAGCCTATAAATGCGACTTGCGGTCAGGCTGAGGGGAGGGAGCGTTCAAACGCTGCAGCGGGCTGGGGCTAGTATACGGCGGCTGTGAGACCGGTACGGCCGCCGGACCGACAGTAGCCGAAAACATCGGTGAGCGACCTGGGGATTAAAACATTTTGATGTTACAAACCGACTTTACTCGTCAGATCTGAGGTAATTATCGATGGAAATACGCGCAAATTTCTCTCGTAAATTTTTATTGTCGCGGCTCTTCCGTTTCATTGTGCTCGTTCTGTCAGCAGGATAACCTGTCAGGATGGTTAAAGAAACGGGCTTCTACGACATCTTGGGCGTCGGGCCCGCATCGTCTGCGGAGGAGATAAAGAAGGCGTACAGAAAGCTGGCGCTGAAGTATCACCCGGACAAGAACCCGAACGAGGGCGAGAAGGTAAGAGACGGGCGGGGAAGCTTCTGGAAGGGCTCCTTCGAGACTGTCCCCGGTCCGGGTTACAGTGTCACATTTTAATGGGCTTATTTACCCTTAGATTTAGCTTTTTAAGCCATGTGAAATGCCTCTTTTCGTGACAGGGGTATCACAATTAATGCAACAATCCGCAAATATATACACGTGTGTGTGTGTGTACTTAATACGAGTTAACGTATACATGGGTGTCTACGAAATATTTTCAGTTAAGTGTTGCAGTACTTCAGGTTCACATGCAAGGTGCGTCGGGGGTTTTAGAGGGTGCCCTGGTTGGTAGTTGTCTGAGGGGGGAGTGGCAGTGAATATTGCATTTTAAGTGGGAGCCCCCTCCCTCCGGGCGCATATTTTCTCTCCCCCTCCGCAGTTCAAACACTGTGTTTATTGTCTATGCAATTCCATACATTTATTATATATATATATATATAGATCACTCAAGCTGATAAATTCCAACCTGATCCTTTAGACCTAATGATGAAAGGCTGACTGTGTCCTTTTGTCTGCTGCAGTTTAAGCTCATTTCTCAAGCCTATGAGGTCCTGTCAGACCCAAAGAAGAGGGAACTTTATGACCAAGGAGGGGAGCAAGCCATTAAGGAGGGAGGTATGAGTGGAAGTGGATTTTCTTCTCCAATGGACATTTTCAACATGTTTTTTGGTGGTGGTAGCAGAATGCAGAGAGAGAGGAAAGGTAAGCCTAATTTTATTGGCTTTTTCAGAATAATACTTTTAAAACAAGTGAAATGTCTGCTTTCGTTTGAAGAACTGGTACTAGAATCATTCATTCATTCACTGAGACAATTTTAAAAGCAACCATTTTCATGCAGTTTATGGACACAATGATTTGTTGTTCACCATACAAAGATACTGTTTTGTTATTTGATTGTATAGATATTGCTTAGTATTTCTGTGTTCCTATGCCATAGGCAAAAATGTAGTTCATCAGTTGAGTGTTACACTGGCGGAGATGTACAATGGTTCAACAAGAAAACTTGGCCTCCAGAAGAATGTGATCTGTGAGAAGTGTGATGGTATGTTGATATTCATTTTAGTAACATTGCATTGTTGCTTTGGAACATGCATGGTGAATCTCAAGGTTTACTGTAAAAACGATCAATAATAACCCCTTGCCTAGAATAATTTGGCTTATTAGTGTTAAACAATGCACATTAGCCAGGACAGCTCCAATACAGGCAATTGATTGAACAATTAAGTTCAATCACTGCAAATATATGCCTGTGTAAGTTCCTGTCTTATCACAAAAGCAATATTCTGTAGAAATTAGTAATTCATGCAAAATGTAACCAGGATTGAGGTTATCTGACATGTTTAATATGAACTGTTTTTGCAAAACTTTCAGTTTTAACAGGCTGCCTGTGCTCACTCTAAACTGTACATTTTTAATAGCCTAAAGCTAGGTCTGTGTCCCATTTACAGGTTATGGGGGAAAGAAAGGAACTTTGGAGAAGTGTTCAAACTGCAAAGGGAGGGGAGTTCAGATCCAGGTGCAACAGATAGGCCCAGGCATGATTCAGCAAATCCAGAGCATGTGTCCGGATTGCCAGGGCCAGGGAGAGAGATTCAACTCCAAAGATCGCTGCAAAAATTGCACTGGGCAGAAAGTGGAGCGCAAGAAAAAGATCCTTGAAGTCCACATCGACAAAGGTAAGTGGGCAAGTCAGCATGTAAACCTGGTTCTAGGACTTAATTTCATGCCTGTCCTTGCAACTCAAGTAGTAGTGTTGTAATCTCTTAATTCATCTAGGCATGAAGGATGGCCAGAAGATCACATATTATGGAGAAGGTGACCAGGAACCAGGTCTGGAACCTGGTGATGTAATTATTGTCCTTGATCAGAATGAGCACCCTGTCTTCCAGAGGCAACATGATAACCTCATTATGAAGATGGAGATCAAGTTGGTCGAAGCACTCTGTGGGTTTAAGAGAACCATCACCACTCTAGATAATAGAGAACTTATGATCAGCTCACCACCAGGTAAACATCACATGCCATTTATTTTGAATCTGAAGTTGAACTTTTCATGTGCATACTTTGCTGTGTTTGATACATTATACTTCTGGAGGACACAAGAACATAAGAAATTTACAAATGAAAGATTAATAAGACTCCACTGTATTGCAGGAAAAGTTCTGAAACACAATGACATAAAAAGCGTCCAAAATGAAGGCATGCCTATCTACAAAGATCCATGTGAAAGGGGCCAGCTAATCATCCAGTTCATTGTAAGTTTGCTTTTTTTGATAACTTGGGATTCTTGTGTTTGTTTTCCCAGTACTTTGAAGAAATATTTTGGTGCATGTTTCCAGCTGCAGTTGGAAAGTGACTGTGAATTTCAATTGGACTGCTTTTGTTTAGGTGGAATTTCCGGAAAATGGTTGGATCTCTAATAGTATGTTACCCGACTTGGAAGCTCTGCTGCCTCCTAGAGAAGAGCTCGTCATTTATGATGATGCGGAAGAAGTGGATCTCTGTGATGCAGACCTCAGCTCCCAACAGCATGCTCACAGTGGGGAGTCTTATGAAGAGGACGAAGGGCCTAGGGGTGGAGTGCAGTGCCATACTCAGTGATGGGGATCTTTGTGGCTCTGACACAAAGTGAAGTACGAATGCATGAAACTTGTGTGTGTTTATGTACCTTTTGTATGACCCTGGTTGAGGGATCTTGTGTCAATAAATACACCAAATAAACCTGGACATTTTCCTCTTCATCTTATTGTCACAAAGACTGTAATAATATGCTTTCTGTGAAGGTGAATTTGTCACTGTAAGAGTACCAGTCAAGTAAAGATTTGTCAGTTTCTGTAATAATATGAAACTTGTAATATTTTGGCCAATACTAGTTCTTTATCTATGTAACCTTGTTGACTTGAATCACAGAATTAGATAAAAACCTTTTGAAATATACCTGCTCATGGTGAATTATGCTTATGAATATCTGGCTTCGGTGCAGCTAATCACATCTGATAAGTGTTGTGAGGACGAAAGTTCTTGTCTGAATGTCCAGCAATTTAGAGTGAAGGATAGTGTTCTGGGTTAATATGAACCTCTTGAAAAGGGGGATTTTCAACCCAATTTATGCAGCAACTCTCACAAAATGTTTAATTTACTAAAAAATACAGCAGACCAATAAGTTTCTTGCTTTTAATTAATAAATCAAGCATTTATAAAGAACATGGCTTTAATTACAGTAAACATAGCAGAAATATCCTGCTGTCTATGAAAATCATTTCATTGGAACCAAAATTAAGGCATTTGATCAGTGGGGTGCATCGTATCTCTCACGATGTAATCATTCCATTACTGACATGTCTTCAGTGTTGCTTTCGTCTGAAAGAGCAACCTAAAAAACAACACACCATTTCACTGAATCCACCTATTATTCAAATTCGATCCATTTATATAAGTATAAAGAGAATGGATCAATACCAATTATTGCATCATGCTACAACATTGAATCACAATCTGGAAACACTTGAGGATATGTAGTACTTACTACATTCTTATTTAATGTATTAACCAGAAACTAAGTGTTAGTTACATTCTGATACCATGTTCATTCATGTATTTCAGTTATATTTGTAACTGAGTAGTAACCATGTTATTTGTGCCCCCTCAAAATGTCACCCAAAACTTATAATCAAATTCAAGTCGGATGGATGAAATCATGCAGGGTACCTTATAAAAACAACATTCTGATCTAAGTAAAATCTCAAATATTTAGTGTTTAACCACTTACCCTCGGTCAGCCTGGCTTTCCCACCAGTCGGCTGGCAGAGCACAGTAGAGCAGCCTACACACAAGACCACTGTCTGAGCATGACTGAACACTGTTGTGATCTTATAGCAGCCTGCAAACAATAACAATTCTGTTACAATAAACAAGCAAACAGCACAAACCCATATAAACGAGAGTACAGTTAGTGGCAAAAACTAGATAGACCCAAAGAAACACCTGGGCATTTAACATCCATGAAGTAAGAATTGGGACTTTGAACCAGGCGTTTTTTCTTATGTTGTTTTCTCTCTAGGTCAAGAGAAGGATGAAGTAAATCTTTTGCCAACTGAAACAGAAAACAAAAGTAGTTACGAGTTAGAAACAGGCCCGCAGGAAATGAACGACTCGAGCAGCAGTCAGCACCATAACGTATTTTCAAGTACATTTCGACTAAAATGCACTCTTTTAAATCACGTTTCTCAATCAAAACATTTTACCACGTACAAAAATGAGTCACGTTTCTTAGTGTATGGACATGATAACGACTCCAGGACCCAAGGAAAATGTTGCCCAGGGAGGTCCATAAAGTCATGTCACAATGCTTATCGCAATACACACCTAAAGTGACACGCTACATTTCCACCCCATCTTGGTTAATGTTTCTTTTATAGATATCTCCGATGCTGACTGCTACATTTGCCAGAAACTGAAGTAAACTTTAAAATGCATGCAAACATAAATAGACAAACATGATTAAACGGTTCATTATAACAGCTGTTACACATTTGCTTAAATAATTACAGATAGTTAGACAAAACCAAGATATAGTGTAAAGCAGAACCATACGATCTAAACCACAGGTGTCAGACTCCAGTCCTGGGGGGCCGGAGCCCTGCACATTTTTGGGTTTCCCTGATTCAACTTCTTGTGCTAATTACGACATAACAGTTAAGCTGAATCATTTGTGGTGGAACAGGGAAAGAACTAAGCTACACAGGGCTCCGGCCCCTAAACCTTAACGCCGAAAGGAGCAGTTTGTTTTCATGCGCCACGTTATTATGATTCACCAAAACAGACACGCATCAGAGTAATGGCGCCGATCAAAATGCTGCGGGGTGAGGCAGCCATATGCGCTGGCCACATGAAATAGCAAACTTCAGAAACATCAGCGCGAAGCGGAAATCTCGGCTAAATCTGACGCTTTGGAAACGCCAGCAAAACAATGTCAATTGTAAATATGAAAAATCTGCAGAGAAAAACATTACTTACTGGCATTTTGACTTGGTACTGTTCGCTTGCATAGATAGATCGATTGGTTTGCCTGAGAGTGAAATTAAGTGGTTGCCAGTTCCAGGATTAGAATCCCCCGTTTCGCACGGTTCCACGGGGTTGCCACCGCCGATTGGATAATTCGAGAAGTTAGTCCTGTAAAATACAGGATAAATAGAAACCTGGTTCTTAAGGCTGTATGCGCGGAAGTAAACATCCAATGGTTAAAACATGGTCACGACGTAGCCATTTTTTATTACGTTTATTTTATGTCTTTTCCCCAGTCTTCATTAAATATTTCAAAGATTACCATGATTTGTGTAAAACTATGATATTATGTCTGTCAAATTGTGTTACCTTAACCATTTCAAAACCTCTCCTCGAGTTACTCAGTATTTGCAGGTACCATTCAACTATATGGCAAGCCGTTTTACCTTTAATATTAATTTCTAGAGGATATCACAAATTCAGTTCGAATTAGTTAGAATGCAAATTATTGTATATTATTGATTTCGGAAATTCAGTTGTAACAGTTCAAATGCAAAATATTGATATCTGGAGTTTTTGAGATTAAAAACGTTTTTCTCATTCATTTACATAAGAACATAAATTTACAAACGAGAGGGGGCCATTCGGCCCATCAAGCTCGTTTGGGGAGAACTTAACTAATAGCTCAGAGTTATTCTTATCTAGCTCTGATTTAAAGGAACCCAGGATTTTAGCTTCTGCTACACTAACAGGAAGACTATTCCATACTCTAACTACACGCTGTGTAAAGAAGTGCTTCCTCAAATTTGTTTTAAAATGTTCTCCCACTAATTTCCACTTATGGCCACGAGTTCTAGTATTTAAACTAATATTGAAATATCCATTTGGCTGAACAGCATCCAGACCCGTTAGAATCTTATAGACCTGAATCATGTCCCCCCTTAGTCTCCTTTGCTCAAGGCTAAACAGATTCAGCTCCTCATAAGACATTCCTCTAAGACCAGGAATCACTCTTGTAGCCCTCCGTTGCACCTTTTCTAAGGCAGCAATGTCCTTCTTAAGGTATGGTGACCACACCTGCACACAATATTCTAGGTGGAGGCTTACCAAGGAATTATATAAATGTAACATCACCTCCCTTGACTTAAACTGCATACACTTAGAGATATAACCCAACATTCCATTGGCCTTTTTTATTGCTTCCCCACACTGGCGAGAGTGGGACATGGAAGCATCAACATACACACCAAGATCTTTCTCGTAATCAGCTACCTTTATTTCACTGGAACCCATAAAATGTCTGTACTTTATATTTCTGCTCCCTGCATGGATTACCTTGCATTTATCTGTGTAAAATTTCATCTGCCAAGTATCAGCTCAGTCGCTAATTAAATCCAGATCCCATTGTAGCCTCTCTGCTGCTAGATCAGTATCTGCTACACCACCCACCTTGGTGTCGTCTGCAAATTTAACCAGTTTACTGTATGTATTGGTGTCAATATCACTAATGTAAATTAGGAACAATAGTGGTCCTAAAATTGAACCCTGCGGTACCCCACTATGAATGCAGGCCCACTGTGACATTGTGCCTCTAATAACTACTCGCTGCTTCCTATCAGTTAACCAGTTTTCGATCCAAGCTGCCACAGTTCCTAAAATCCCTGCAGCTTTGAGCTTTAGCAAGAGCCGTTTGTGGGGGACAACATCAAAGGCCTTCTGGAAATCTAAGTAGATCACATCAGAGAGATGGATAATGCCACTTCTTTCAAAAAGATTTATGACCTAAAGGCCAAAAGGTTACGGATCGAGTTCACTGGGGGGGCGGGGTTGGGGTGGAGCCAGGTGACGTCACGACTAGTGATGTTGTTAATTATTTGCATATTCAGTCCTTTCCAGTTGTGTGCACTGGATAGGGCACACTCAGTAGGGTTACAGTTGGATTAGAGTGCGCACTACGAAGTACACTACGAGGGACTGAGTATGCCCTTTCTAGTGCGCACTTCGTAGTGTACTTCGTAGTGCGCACTACGTAGTGCGCACTGGAAAGGGCATACTCAGTCCCTCGTAGTGTACTTCGTAGTGCGCACTTTAATCCAACTGTAACCCTACTGAGTATGCCCTATCCAGTGCACACAACTGGAAAGGACTCAGTATGCCCTTTCCAGTGCACACTTCGTGGTGTACACTTCGTAGTGTACACTTCGTAGTGCGCACTTCGTAGTGCGCACTTTGTAGTGCGCACTTTGTAGTGTACACTTCGTAGTGCGCACTACGTAGTGTACACTCTGTTGTGTGGACTCGATAGGGCATCTCGTCGCGCCGCACCACGGACTCCCTCATGCTCAGTGCCATTGTGTCCAACATATTATGAATGAATGAATGCCTTTTTATTGTCACATTTTAAAACTAAAAGTTGTTCATTGTTTTTTTTTTGTGTACTTTTAGTGAAAGCTAGGCATTTGCACTGGGGCCAATCCTTAATCGGCCATTGAAGCTTACTTATATTCTGTTTTTCTACTTTATTTTGAATTATTTTTAATTGCTGGAGTATGTTCTGTATGGTTTCGTTTGTTTTGAAACAAATGACAGTATTGAGCTCACAGTGTTGTGCAGTCTCTCAAGATGTGGGATGGTGAGAAAGCATTGGATGTTGATCTCATTCAAGATCAAGTCCAAAGCCAGAGTAGCTGTCTTGGCTTTGGTTTAGTTCCTAAGGAAGTGTCAAAGACTGACAGACAGGCTGGAGCCTGTATCTCTTACCTGTATTAAAAATTTATTGTAATGTGACCAGACAGCAGAGAGGAACTGTGTGCAGTAGGTGTCCAGGATTGGGAGTCCAGTTTCCACTATGGTTCTTGGTATGTGGAGCTTGTATGTCCTCCTCATATTTGTTCTGGGTTTCTCTCCACACAGCTCAAATTGCACAGAAAGGTGAACTGGCATCTCTGGCTTGTCCTTAGCATTTGAATTTGTGTGAGTGTGCCCTGTGATTGGCTGGCATTCTGTCCAGATTATCCTGTCCCCTCTGATATGGAAGTGAAGGAAGACGTAAAATAGCAGCCCAATAGAAGTACCTTTCAATAAACCATAACTATTCCATGTATTTCCATCTTCATGTCCTGTAGTCCCTCTGATCGCATTAAGTGGAAAAAATTGTAATCTTCTTATGATCGGTGGATTTGGTTATTCTTCAGGGGTTTATGTTCTCATAAGGCTTATAACTGTCACATCTGTGTTAGAAATCAGATACAACCCATTGTAAGCTGTAATATTAAGTGTTGTTACCAGCCATTCTGTTCAATCCTGACTCATGCTCACATAATTACTTATTTTCCTGTGCAGGGTTGCAGAGGTCTGAACACTATGGGTGCAAGGCAGGGAATAACTCAGGATGGGGCACCATCCACACCTATGGGCAATTTAGCAACTCCAGTTCATCTTAGCATACTTAGCAAACCAGTGAACCCAGAGAAAACTCCAGATATGAATGAATGAATGAACAAATGAATGAAAGTTACATTTATATACTGTAGCACTTTTTCAAACACCCAAAGCGCTTTACAGAACCAATGGGGAGCCACTTCAAACACCACCATTGTGTAGCCCTCACCTGGATGATGCGACGGCAGCCATTCTACACCAGTATGTGCACCACACTCTAGCTAAGGTGGTGAAGGGACAATAGAGAATTCACCAATAAGATATAGGGGATGATTATGAGGCCAGATCTGATAGGGCCACAGCGGGCAATTTTAGCCAGGACATCGGGCTACCACACCTACTCTTTAAAAAGATGCCCAGGGACCTTTTATGACCTCAGAGAGTCCGGACCTTGGTTTTACGTCTCATCTGAAGGATGGCACCATTTTTACAGTGCAATGGGGCTTTGGGATCCACACAGACCACAGGATGGCCACACCAAACCCTGGTCCCAGTGATGTGTGACAATAGTGCTGATCACTTGCATGGATTTAGTGTCTTTAAATTCATTACCAATAGAACCTGTGTCAGTTTTCTTTTTGGCCTTTAAGTTCTGCAGCATTTCTTAATGGATGCTAATATATTCTCATTATAAAATAATACTAAAGACAACAACTGCATTTTGTTTTCACTGAAATGCCTAGCAATGGGAATGAATCTCTCGATCAATTAAATCACTGTGCGAAGCAAGAATTAAACTCATCAAAATGAATAAAGCGCCAAATGATTTTAAAAAATGAAAATAGGACAAATTTGATAGTAATGACGTTTATTAACTGCATTGCATTTATCTTCTGCAGACAAGGTTAAATAAATTTTTACAGAGACCTCACTCTTTAAACATTTAAAACAGCATCATCGTTGTCAACATTGTCATATCATTATTGAGTTTAATAAGCTAGTGGTGTATTATGCAGCAATCGATTGTGTGCATGCCACTGTTTCCTTTTCCTCTTTATAATTACAAGTACACCATCAAACAATGCTGGTATAAGTTATCTCTGCTTTCAAAGGCCAGGGTTTTCATGCACTGTATGGTTATTAGGAGGACCTGCTGGGCATGCCTTAAAGGATCTGGGGCTCAGATCCCTGTGAGGCCTAGAGCAGGTTGAAGGGGTTAACCTTAGGCTCAGATCTGGGGACTAGCTCAGTCCTATCATCCAGCTTTTGCACATTTGTGGGTAAAGGAGGTGACGGCTGCTGACAAACCTGCTTGGGAACTGGAGGCTTTAATTCCTGTCAGTTTAAGATAAGAGATAAGAGAGATACTGTAACTATAATACAGTACAATGAGATTTTGTTCTTGTGCTGCAGTTTTTAAACAATGACAACAGACTAACAAAGGAAAACAACAACAACAACAACAAATTTATTTTTGTATAGCGCATTATCACAACATTACATTGTCCCAAAGCGCTTTACAGCATCCCCACCCAAAGCCCCCAGTGAGTAAGCCATAAAAAGCGATAAACACTGATAAGGCAGAGTTACACACTTATACACATGTACACAGTGGATGGTGATATGCAGATCAAAACCACGTATGTTTATGCACATGTAGGATCAGGAGGGTTCTCTGTGAGCTGGATGAAGCAGGGTTGGGGCCAAAGGGCATGAGAATAGGAGCTACACCAGCCCCGCCCATTTTGGCTCATGTCAACAAGCAAAGCCGTGATTGGCTAAACTCAACCAATAGCTGTGGTGTCACTATGAGGTCAGTGGTGACAGCTGAGCTTCCCTTTGCTGTCCCTGCCTATCTGGAGCTCCAGGCATAGGATGACAAAGGGAAACCCACAGGCCACAGGGTGGGGGAGGGGGGTCCACGCCACATACTGTATGCTGCTCCATGTCTACATCAGCTCACTTGGTCTTCAGCCCAACAACAGAAAACAAGTTAGAACCTCATCTCCAAATATTCAATAGGAACATTGTGAGGTATTCTACAACTTAATCCAATATTTTTTTCTTTTCAGGGCAATGGAAAGCTTTCCAAAGAGAATCTTTTTCTGACTAATACAGCGGGACCTGACTGGGGAATTTACCCAGATCTTCTGCAAGGAATTTGTCCAAGTCTCCAATGCACATACACAAAATTTAGAAGCTTAAAGGCAGTCCCCCAGATAAATGGTAGCATAACATATATTATGGCCATTCCAAATATGGAACATTACTTTGGTTGCATTCCATTTGGCTGCAGGCTTGTATCTATTCTTATTCTCTCTAAACTGCCCGTAATATCCCATGAGGCAATGCTCATGGCACAGTTAATTCCTTTGGTCTGGAGGAGTGGTCCTTGAAAATAGAAGCATCCAAACACAGCACAGGCACACAATTAAGTAAACCTACTACGTTTTACTGTTTTAACCACAGTACATGAAATTTAAAGCAACAAAGCTCTGTTACTCAGGCGAGATTAATTACTCAGGCTTCAGTTTCTGATCATTTGTAAAAGGTTGTTACCACTGGAAATCAAACAGTCCTATTTCCTTAAACTAGGCAAGTCGCATGTTTGCTAAGGTCACTAAAATTATCTTAATTTTGATTTGACTCGTTATAATAATTCATAGCATTAATAGTAATAGTCAATAAATGCGAACTAAATGAGACTATTAAAACACATGAAAGAACTGTTATTTTGTAATGGTAGTACATTATCAATACTTCTATTGCTACTCTAGTAGTGCCTCTAGTAGCTATATCTATATGTGCTGTGTCAGTAACTATAAAGATCATCAGTATGAGAGTATATCTGCTGCAGGTGTCCAATGGCCTGCTTGGTCCCTTACAAAGTAATATTCTAATACCGTATTCTTTTCATGAAAGGTTACTTTGAAACAACTTTTTTAGACCAGGAAACATCAGACCTGGGTGTTATTAATTCCCCTGGTCTCATTCAATGTATACTGAATAACGTGTAAATGTTCAATGTAAGTTCAAAACATGGAGACACTCCGACAAACAGTCCAATAGCCTGCAATAAATGAATGGTGAATGGCTGCTGTACAATGCTCCTCTGAGAGACTTTTTCTGATACTGAATAGATATTGACCACTGAGTAGAGCAGTTGATTCCCCTCCTCCATTCCTGCAACCACTTCATGCCGTCTCCACTGGAGTTAGGGGTGCTGGGCAGGGGGAAAAAGTAAAACAAGATTACAGTAGACCTGAATTGTTATGGCTAGTTTTGTGAAACAAAGCCCGACAACTTGGTTCCTGTCAGTATAAACCGTGTAAACAATACACTACAATCAGGGATTGACATAACTGGTACGCAAGTACGCATTCGCCTATAGATACGTGCGGCAATCGATTGTTGTAACAGCATGAATGCGTACGTACAAAATTATCATGCATTTTAACCTATATATGCTAATTCGTACTTCATTTGCGGTATAGAGGTTAACATGCGCGGTAATTTCTTGTCATATCGGCGTAAATGCACATAAAATACGTACGTATTTGTGCTGTTACATTAATCGATTGCATTTCATTTATCGCTTTTAAAGGTGAATGCGTACTTACGTACCAGTTATGTCAATCCCTGACTATAAATATAGACAGCTTTCTTTAACTAAGCTTGACAATTCTGCAGAGAAAAAATGAACTTGAACAACTCAAAACGAATGTAGAAGGTAGACATGGAATAATGTCTCTTATAAACAATAAAGACAAAGTACTCCTAAAACCAAAATCTGGAACTAATAATGGAAATAGTGTACACACGATGAACAGACAGTTCTGCTCCCCTAAAATGTTCACACCTACAGTATGTGTGATACCTACTACTGCCAGAATTCTGCTATTAGCCGCATGAGTCCAAAATTTTGCTGTCCTGGATGTTCCAAATCCTCTTATTCGGAGCCTAATCATAATCCTGAGAATGCTAAAACAGAGGCTTAGCGCAGCCCCGGAAAGTCCCAGGATGCAGTACTGTGCGATGCGCAGATAGGTCTAATAAATTGTGCTGTTGTTATTAACACAAAGCACAGTGTGGAGACTCAGTGCCCTCACTGCCATATTCAGGCTAATTATACCCCAGGGCATCCATAGAACACAGTGCGATGCAAAGCAAGCACAGAAGAGCATACTTCCAATAATTATTATAGAAGTAATAACTTTGGAAGTTATGACAACCCTGGTTGTTGCTGTATGACAGCAAAATGACCTTTGCACAGACAGTTACTGCTGTTGCAGGGGAATAGAGTATTTGCAGTGTTGGTCCACAATCTCATTGTTTCCCTTGTCTCATTGGCCGTAATACCAATTACACTAAAGCGTTATTCCTAAATCAACAGGCTGTTAGGTTAATAGAACCTCGGTTCAAAGCAATATCTGTACGGGTTTTTGTGCTTGGCTTAATCCTAATTAAAATCAACATGTTTGAAGCAAATCTCTGCAGGAAGTTCAGACAGGGGTGACAAAGAGGATTGGAAAAATCCAGATCTCGAGGCTCGACCTAGCGTGCAGCCATGCAGGGACCCAGAGAGCTTAATGAACAAGAGCTGAACAGTGACATCTGATCATCACTGTCGTGGAAGCTCCTTTCTGAGAGCTCACATTAATTTACTAATGAACGACCAAACAACAACAACAATGTGAAGAAAATATTATAGAAATGTGACTTTCGACTTGCCCTCATCGACTCTTTTCCAAAACATTCTAGGATAACTGACATAAACTATTCTAAAACACTCTTAAAAATGAGTTGGCTTAATGGGACATTAACCATCATCTTTCGAAAATCTTTCATAAATTTAAAAATGCTAAATTAGACAAAAATATTTTGCCAACAGTCTTCTGATTACTGTACAGATTACTGTCCACTAAATGTTCTATAGGAAATTCTTCACTGGGATCCAGCAGTCCGTCATCATTTCAGATATATTATATGATATTTCAGGTCGAGCTGCACAAGAAACTCTAGCTTCTTGGCTTCGTTTATTTGCATCAGTCGATACTTAAAATTCTGAGTTGAAAAAGATGTACTACCAGCAACCCCCACTGATGATTTAAAGCGTGGATGTTCTAGGTTTTCACGGACTCAGATATATCATACAGTCTGCTTCCTACCTTGGTGTTTGATGAGAGACTTTCTCAAGGAAACCACAGAGGAAGAAGCGCAGGAGAATGGGAGAGACGGACTCGGTGCCTGGCCTGAGGCTGCTTGGGGCGTCCCAACCAGATGCACACTCCTCATCTTCTGCTCCCAGTCCGACCAGCTCACTGAAGCCCATAGCACCCTGAATTCCATCCCCTTATGAAGAACGCTTCATATGATGAGCATGTGAGCCGGCTCTTTGTTCAGGCAGGTCTTATGACTCCAGTTCAAGGTAATCCTTTCTGCAGTCTTGTGACCCACCTCCTTGCCTACAGGGTATTTTCATCCCTCTCCGGAACAAGGCACAACAAATCTGCTACCCCACAATTGGCAGATTGTCGAAGTTCTTCATTACGCTTCCTTCCAGGCAAACCATGTTGGTGCTATGGCTACGGAGACTGTGGAAAGGAAGTCTTACCTTCCATATGCAAGACAGAAAAGAAAAAGAATAGAAAAGTAAATTCGAAGTAATTTCGAAGTCTTAGCCGTTCCAGCCCCAACTGCTTTGATGTCAACTTAATTTGCATAATTGAAGCAATTGGGCTCAGGCATTCTTTTCAAAGGGCCCTTGTAAATACACAACTGGGCTCCAGTTAGAGTTCAAGTCACCCAAACGTAATTGCAGTAGCACTTTCCCTTCCAGAATGTTTAATTCCCCCTCCGCTGGGCCAAATGTTTGGAATCTTCAAAGTAAAATAAATCTGACTGATTAGCAACTCCAGCGTAAATGTGTTTTCAACGGGTTAGGCGCAAATGTTAGCTGTCATCTGTCATCACCATCCTCTGCACTGACTGCTGAAGGCACAGCCGATTAAAAGTCAGGAAGTGGATGGAAGCCTCCTGCGTGTGAAAGACCTGGAAACATCTGACGAGACATTTCCAGACTTGCTTCAAACAGATAGACATGTCTTTGAAACACTGTGGCTACAGAGAGATGAATGAGAAACTAGCAATCCTTCAAAGTATATAAACCAACATTAAGATATTCTATATAAATTGTTTTCCTCAGAATCCTCTATGGCAGTGTTTCCCAACCCAGTCCTCGGGGAACCCCGGACAGTTCACATTTTTGCTTCCTCTCAGCTCCCAGCGCACCTGTGCCAGGTATTCGGTGTTCCTGATTGGCTGGGTGGTGAGAGGGAGCAAAAACTGGACTGTCCAGCTTTCCCAGACCATGCATTTGTTTCAACCAATCAGCTGAGTATTCTCTGACTGTGACTCTTTGTACTCAACTTTTACTCTCTGGACCTGAATTATCTAGCTCTGTTGAATACATTACAGAAACAGCAATATTCTCTTGGTAATCACAGCACGGGCTCAATCACCTATGGCACCAGGCATTAAGGGCCTTGCTTAAGGATACACAAACACATAACCATTCTGCCAAGGCCAGCCTCAAACCGACAACCCTCTGATCAAAGGCACAGAGGGTTAGGCTGCTCAGCCACACAGCACCCTGCATGGGTTTGTTTTCATTGACCTAAGGTGCTGAACATATATACAGAAGGAAGATATAGGACTATATCTATCTATATATGACCACAGGATCAGCAGCCAACCATAGTGTTGAAATTAAAGACAGATTCAGCTTTAAGTAGTTTTTGTCCTTACAGCTGTAGTGTTGATGATTATTGGTGTGTTGGTACTGAAAACAACTGTTTACTGTATCTGAGAGGAAATGTTAATGAGAGGATGTTAGGACTATAAAAATGTATGCATCCATCTTCCAGCAGCTTATCCTGGCCAGGGTCAACGGGACTCAGGGGCCTGTTACAGGCCATACAGAGCACAAGGCTGGAGTATTCATTGGAGGGGACACCAGTTAGTCACAGGGCACACACACACAGACCTGTACTCTTACCTTTGTGGGGACTGTCTATTCAATTCTATAGGCAAAACTCTAATCCCAATAATGACAACCTTAACCCGTACTCAGCCATAACCTTAACCATAAGTAACCAAACAAAATACAAGTCTTTTGGTATTTTTAGTTTCTTGATTGCTGATAGAAGATTGAATTTCCCCTTGTGGGGACCGAAAAATGGTCACACACACACACACACACACACACACACACAATCATACACTATGGGTGATACAGAGATGCCACTTATCTTACTTGTATGTCTTTGCAGCCCAACACGCTCAGCAGAAGTCTATGCATCATGAGGAGTACATGCATGTTATAAAAAGGCCTAAAACTTTAATGCTCTTTCTGGAAGGCCGCTTTCTCATTCGCAGAAACTTTCTGAAAGGGGGTATTTGTTCTGGATTCGAAAATGCAGTTAGCCATCACATGAGCAACACGTCATTCATTAGCCCTGAGAATCAGACAAGTCATGAGATGTTCTTTTGCACAAAGGTATTGTGTGTGAGGGCCAGAGAATTCAAGCAAGAGTAAATGATTTGTGTTTTTGGGTTAAATCTGACATTTGCGATTAACCCAGAGGAGCATTTTTAAATATAAAATGTGGCTCACTATTAATAGTGTGTGCTGCAGCGTAATTTGCACTAATGCTAATTTTTGTTGGGCAGTGTTTGAATGGCACCGAAACGAGTTTCAGAATCTCTGTATTTATGCACTTAAAGAAATAAATGAACTGCCTCAATGAGCAATTTCAATGTGTTACAATCGTGCCAAGTTACATACTGTAAGATACAATCCCATGTCCGAAATAGCTGGGAGGCCGTGTAAAATGTAAATAAAAACAGAATGCAATGATTTGCAAATTGCATCTGCAATGCACCCTTGTGTGAGACTAGGGGGGCACCCCCCCCCCCCAACCCAGTTGTCTCCTACCAGGCAGATGCAGTCTGTGTCAGGGCTGGACGAAAGCTAACCTCCCCAATTAGCCTTTTCTGCTATTACAGAGGTATGCTAGACGTTTTATTGTGTAATATTATTATGGAAAGCAGAGGTTTAGTAAAATGACACAATCAGAGCATGCTGGCGGATTATCCCTTAATAAACCATGACTGAAGGGAAGCCATACAGCAGTAATTTTGCTGGGGACAGGGGCAATAATGCCAGCTAATCTGCCACATGAAACAGTATAAGAGGCAGATTATAAGAGGCAGATTATAAGAGGCAGATTATAAGAGGCAGACGAGAAACCTTAACTCCGTCTTCTAACAACCTGCTTCACACTACTTCACCCTGAAGTCGGTGATGCTATAAACTGATGTTGGTCAAACAGTATTTTTCCATTTTTTTTTTATTATTCCTGTAATACTAAATATGTCTAATTTTTTCGGTATTCATAGCAATACACTACATCGCTAAACTATTTGATTGTAGACGTATTTTACCAAGCCGTAATCCTACTTGTTCCGATTGTAATAAGATTTAGGTTCCTTAAGACTAAATGATTTAAAACTAGAACTGACCTGCATGTACCTTGGATACCTACAGTATATGATCACCACATAGTCATAGATATTTGCTGAACTCTGGAGCTCCATTGTTTATTGCTTAAATTATAACGATAGCACACACACACACAGACAGACAGACACACACACACATACTTCATGTACCAAGTTGACTTTGTGTTCTTGAAGTTTTTTGTTTATTCATGGGAAACTTGGGATCAAGGAAAAAGAATAATAAGGATATAAAATGGGATGTTTACAAATCTTTTTACTGATGTTTATCACCTTTTATGTTTCTTTGCCCTCAGTAGACCAGTGCGACACCAGTGTTACTATAGTTTAATTTTTATATTTATATAGTTTTCAAATTTCATTTGAAATGCAGTTTAGTTTTACTTAGTTTTCAGTGTGATTTTACTAGATTTTATTTGTTTTTATTTTAAAGAAATATTTCTATTTAGATTTTATATATTTGGATTTAGCAATGTTTAGGGATGGATTGAAGGCTGAAGGGGTATTTTATGTGTCGGGTCTTTAGAGAATCCTGCATGAATACACAGTGCACGTTATGTACTGAAGTCCTCGAAATGAGCAAAACATGTTCCAGGGATTAATGGTCATCTGAAGGCAAGAAACAGGATTTCCATTAAGGAGGAAAGATGAACAAATCATTACTTTAGCTAAGTAGTTTAAAAAAACCATTAAAAATGGCAATGGAAAGTATTAGAGGTTTACTCTTATTTAATTCCAGCAATATTTCTAGGTTTTGTGTAGTTATAGTTTTATTTTTATTTTCCTATCTTTCACATCTATTTTATTTCAATTTATGAAAATATTTTCTTATACTTTTAACGTTCATTAATAATAATGACCCTGCAAACATAAACAAAAATAATTACATAGAATAAATAATATACCTACACATATTTACCTCTAATCATAATTCAATCATCTTCTTCTTATGTAAGCTAATCAAACAGCATCAGATACAGGACAAAGAAGTTCGATAATGGTGGACAGGGAAGGCAAGTCCAATGAACAACAATGGTCCAGCTACTACAACCATCTTTGTGTTTCGTTGTCCTGGTAAAG